>NC_057948.1:16493687-16793687 GCF_018555375.3 Anguilla rostrata
TAGCCTGATAGGTGGCTCTGGCCAAGAAGGAAAACCTCATCCAAAAAGATCTTGCCCAGGGTTGCGAGTCATCCCTAACCTTAACCCTAACTAGATTCACAGAGATCGGCTGGAAAAATGTTACATATGTGGACTGGCCTGTCTGGACAAGGTTTCTGTTTTGCACAGAGCCGCCTGGCATCTGTAGCCTAACCATCGCTGGGTCAGGACATTTTTATTCATATTGTTCGATTTGCAAATATAACGTGTTTGGCGTTCTGTCAAACAATGAACAGGAACCTGTTTAACCGAAAGGTGCGGCAGCTGACTATCAATAACTTTTGTTCTGCGGCGATACAATACTACAGTACATAACAGGCGGGGCACACACAGGTGTGTGCTCATATCTCACAACCCTCTTGAGCCCAGCCCTGCTGAATGCTTCACGTGCACATCAAGCCAAGACTCAACGCTCTCCAGAAGTTGCCCCCTGCTGGACACAGTCGATCACTACCTCAGACAGTCCAATCAATCACCTAACTGGAGACAAGTAAAGTGGAGGAACCATTATTTTGGCTGCTCTGCCTTCCAGTATGTGATTGTGAAGTGGTCCTCCACAAACAGGCTGGCATTCAGGAGAGAACCACGTGCCCAGAGAAGGGATGTTGCAAAGCCCCCATCCATGCTTACTGTACTGCAGAACAGGACAACGGATGCCAGGATGCAAATCTGCAGCATTGCAGTTTTACCCCAATTTTTCATAACCAATTTAAGGAAGGATTTGACTGTTCATTCAGAGAAGAGAAGAGAACAGAACAGAAGATATTCCCCCATTTTTCTCCATCTGAATTCACTGGTTGTACTTTGCTTTCCCTTCCCCTATGGCACCTGTGTGTTGGAGAGTGAATGCACTCCTCGAACACACTCAGCCTGAAAGCAAGTTAGAACTGCCCATACTGCTAGTCTCACAGCACACTCCAGGAGAACTAGGCAAAGAAGGCGCCCAGTGGGGAGCGAGAGGGAGACCACACCCTTACAACTTACACCCACTCGACTGCAAAATGACAAATCTCTGTTAGTCAGATAATGACAAACTCAAACTAGCAATTTCTTTGCTACAAGACTGTTCTTCAACCAGAAGAGCCACTCAACACGCTCTCACTTTTCATACAACATATATATATTTTCTAACTTAATGTGCAGGTTCAGGACAAACTGTACTGCAGCAGGACTCAACGAGCCCCCTTAAATGGTCTTACAGTGGCAGAGGACACACTTCTGGGCTTGGCTTTAAAAGGAAGATTCTTCAAAGGACGATTAAAAACACACACACAGCCACAGAGCTGACCAATAAAATGGGGCTTAAACAGTGGGAAAGAATTAACCCTCTTTGCTGGCCTGAGTCCAGAGGCAAAAGTCTGTTAATCTGGGAAAGAAATGATGACTTAATTAAAAAAAATTTAAATTAATAATGTCCATTTTTAATTAATTTACTAGTGAACCTGAACCATATGGCTTACAGGTTGGCACTATCTATGCACTAACAGTAATATTGCAGCTCAGGAGCTCTGCAGAGTCCCATTAAAATGCGACTCCACAGCAGCGAGCGTTGTGAGATAGGCGGGTAGCTGCTTCAGATGGAGCGGCGCGTTTGGCTGAGCTGCGCTGAGGATGCGCGGGGCGTGCTCATTTCTGCATTCCGGCAGATACAGGCGGATGCAGCCTGCAGAAGACGAGGAGAGGGGAAAATGCATCGTCGCTAATCTAAAGCGGCGACCCAGCAGAGCCACGGGACCCCGTGCAGAACCTCACCGGTACCTGCTCGAGCCACCGCACCTTACTGCATTTCATTTGCAATCGGTGCATTGGCCAGGCAGCCCCTGAAAAAGCGATACAAAACTCCAATGGGTTTTACTAGGTATAATGCTAAATATATGAGCAAATAAACAAACTATAAATAAATAAATACCTAAATAAATGTGTAGTCAATGCAAAGACACCAGACCTGACCTACAGCCATCCAATCAGTAGCTGGACTGACTCAGAAGCAGAGCTCCGCTCAGCCTGGGCTCAGTGGAGAAGCACCTGAGGACCTGACAGCGCGTGGAAGCAGGCAAACACAAACAAACAGAGCGGAAGCAGCGAGGCCTCTCCACCCAGCCCGTTTCTGCTTCACCAGCAATTTGCGCGCTCTCGCCCCGGTCTCCACAGGGCCAATCATCTTACGTAACGCTGGCTTTAATATCGATCACCTCGGAACTCGCCGTGTGAACTTAGGGGCGCTCGCTCTACGATAATAATATCCTTCCTTTTCTCTGCCTAATGATTTTCACAGACCTCCCAGGCCCTACCCTCACACGCACTGCCTTGTTACAAAAACGCTTCTGCTGAACTAAGACTTTTATCCATAACAAAGAGCCACCTAGGGTTTTTTTTTTATATGAGCGGGTAATACTTGGGGAAAGATTTTGGTTCGGGGTGTTGCTCGAACGTTTGTAAACCTGCCAGCCACGGGCCGGTCTGTCCTCAGAACTGCCAGCCACGGGCCGGTCTGTCCTCAGACCTGCCAGCCACGGGCCGGTCTGTCCTCAGAACTGTAAGGCCAGCTAAACTGTTTCCCAGGGCTGACTTTTCTTCAGAAAACATACTCATTAACTCCAAGCTCCACATAGATATGCATGTACAGTACCTGAAAGGTGAGCTTATATGGTTGAGACTTTTTGTATTTTTTTTTTTTTACAGTGAACAGGACAAATGCTGGTCTAAACAAGCCATAGACATAGACAAAAAAGGAAGCCTGTTTAAGCAAAATCCTCATCTGTGTTCTGAAACGTAACCATTGGATCTGTGGGCAAGGTAAAAAATAATTTTTATTTATTATATAATAATAGTTTGAAGCAGCCTGTAATTCTGAACATACTCAACGTCAAAGAAAATATAAAATGAAAGAGGTGTGCTTCTAAAAAACATAATAAAAGGTTAAAATATTTCCAGCTAGATGAGTTTGATTCATAACAGCAATGTGGAATATGCACCCCACACTAGGAAACTACTGCAGAAATGGCAACACTCATATTTCTAGTTTGTTGGTACAGGTAGGGTTTTACACTGGGCAACAGGACATAAACAGGGATTTATGAACAGAGAACAGCTGAACAATAAATTCTGTGGCTTCAAAGTTTTATATTAAGCTCACTGAGTATGAAAATGAAGTGTGAAATCAATTTTCATAAACCATGAACAATGCTTAACTGCAACCTTTTTAAAACCGCTTGTCATTGATTATTATTTATTTTATTTTATTTTTTTAAAGCTTGTGTGTGTGTTTTCAATCACCCAAAATCCAAATGATGTCAAAGCACAATCAGGTTTTGTGCCTTCGCGAGACTAGTCATCACTGGGCGTTGTCTACAAGCACTCAGAATGTAGATTTTAAAAACACACACATTTTCACCACACCTCAAAGTGTTCACACAGTACTTCTGCGTTAAATATCCTAAGCTAACAAAGGAAAACTTGTCATGCCTTCCTGGTACTTTTACGGGCCTAAGAACACCTGTATATTAGTTTTAAACTGCAGGACCATGTGTCACAATAACAATTGCAAATTATTATGCTTTTTCTTCTGCCTATTATTATTATTATTATTATTATTATTATTATTATTATTATTATTCATATTATTCATATTATTCATATTATTATTATTGTGTTGTTTTATTATTATTATTATTATTATTAATAATAACAATAACAATAATAATTATAATAATAATAATAATACTCATAATAAAGAATATAACACTTATTCTTGTTGTTGTTGTTGTTATTATTATTATTTTATTATTATTATAGCTTCACTCCTACTACTAACATGAATTGGAATTATTTTATTGCTACAAGCTTACTCCCACCACAACTAGTTTGGACAGATTAAGGGCATAAGTGACAAATTAGGTCATTAAACGTTTAATACCTTTCAAGACCATAGAGATTTTTCTCTTGTAAACAAGTTTATTTCACACTCTGTTGCTGGTGTGGAGTGGATATTTATTTAACTTATTAAAGACTTGACACAGTAAAATGTTCAGTGTTAAATCAACTCTTACAGAATACATATGGTCCCTACTGCACTCGTATGTACTGCTAGAGTTGAATAAACATTGGACATTACTGTGCATGGGCATATGATTTCGAACTGTTGAAGCACTTTGATGATATGCTACTATTGTAACATAAATAAAATAAGCGTTTCTCTCAAAAGATATTTACAAACAATAACTGTTTCAAGAAATGTGGTGTCGGGTAATTTTTGTATAAAGTTTTAGAAGCATGCAACTGGCATGTCACAAAAAAGTACGAAAGGTCTGCTGCGTTGGGTGTCTAGTTTCTGTTTTCCATTGAGTGAGTTACGTAACACCGTGAAGACATTCTTTCTCTGCCTTTCTCCTTTCCGTATACTTTAATCCTATGCAGAAATAAGGGGGGAATGTGGGTCAGCAGGTTAGGAGTGTCTCCGAGACTGACTTTTTCATGCAAACGCAGTGAGATCAACCAAAAAATCTTGAAACGGCGAAATGCCTTCACACCTGCCGCTGCCCACTATTACATAACCAAGCGTTGGCTGGGCACTACCAAGTTACAAAGTGAAACAATGCCTCTGCTCTTTAATTGTGGATCAACACAAATCCGAGCTACACGTTTTTGCTGGGAACAAAAACAATGCCGACGGATATATGTTACCACAAGCGTGTGAAGCGATGCAGTGCAGGACTAGGATTTCTGCCCTGCTTTGGAAAAACGTGGATCTCCGAAGATTTTCCCCTTCTCTTTCGCCTGTGTTTATGGCTAAACCTGTTACATAACCAGCTTACGTTCCACATTTAACGCATCAGACTCTAAATATACGCTTCCGCTGAGGGAAATGTAGGAAGACTAAAGAACGCGGAATATCCGTGTATTAAAATTATTACATGCGTGAATATTATATTATGAATGAAATTGACAGCATTAAGTTACATGTGTCGCCACAAAGATGTATTTTTCCACTGAACTTGCATTAGACCGCGTAGGCAGTCTACGGGGGGTGTGGCTATATACTGTCTACTCCACAGCGCAGGCAGCGAATAATCAGCCATTTTCCTTAAACTGTGAAAAACAGATAGGTATAAATCACAGAATATATATCCATATAATGTCATCGCGCTACTAGGGAATAGTAAATCATAGACCAGTTGTCATCCCGCCACGTTAGCTATCGCGTCTGTCAGGCTTGCCCACAGTTGCCACTGAAGAGGTGGGGAGGCAAGTAAAATCTATTTCAGTGACAAATGTATTTGGAATATTGGAACTTCCAAATTAGCAATTGCCAGGGGAAGTTTTGCTCATATAAAAACACAAATAGAAATGAAACGTCAAAGTTACTTCTAATGGCACCCTCAGTCACAGTATACCTACTTTCCCAAAGTTTACTTGCACAACCTTGTGCAGTTGAAAAAACGTGTTAATAGCATCCTAACTCGAATAGTTGGATATGAAAAGTGATAAGAAGGAAAGGTTTGCAGAATTGTCGATGCATATGCAACATTATCACTGTGACATTTGGAAGTAACCGAATGTGAAGCTGTCCACACTAGCTATCTATCACTCTCAATCCCAGATCTAGTTACCTCGCACAATGGGTAATGTAAGACCTGTCAATTGTGTCGAACACTCAAACGCTGGCGTTGCGCCTTCTGTATTGCAAATTTAAACATAACATACAGCTATAAAACTTCTGCCCGTGATCATAAAAACTGGACTTTGCAATTTATGTAAAAAAAGTTAAATAAAATAACAACGGCGGTCGTCTAAAATCTCCAGTCTGGAATCTATGTGCTCCAAAAGCACTTTGAAGTTGGCAGATTTAATGTGATAACTCCGCCAGCCGTTTCGAGTATTTTGAGAAAAATATTTGCAGCTTACCTCTGTTGGTGCTAGAACAGCTTTGCCTGCGAACGGGGGCTTGCTGGTCAGCTTTTCGGAGGCTGTCCAGGTTTACCGGGGTGTCCCTGACCGGGGTAGCCGGCTCCGAGGCGCTGTTACCCGGGTCGCTTGCTGGATCTGGAGGGGACTCCATGTTTTATTTCAGATTTATTTTTAAACTAGTGTAATTATTTCACGATAGGATTATATATACTGAGAGCACTGAGAGTCCCGTCTTGCTATCTATTTTACAGTAGAACTATGAAACGTGAATGTGCGAGTCTCCGTAGAGGTGGGTGTGTGGGTTTGATTGTCCACTGGCAGCGCTAGTGAGAGCGGCAGTCATACAACTGAAAAGGGAAAGCTTGTCAATAGTCGAGAGAATAGATGCAGAAAGCTGTATGTTCATACGTCGAGAGGTTAGGGCTTCTGTTTTGTGCAGGGATGATACTGGCTGGAAATCATTCTCTGCATTGTTCTTAAAAAATTAAAATATAAAATGTAAACGGAACAATTGGCTGTTTTAGGTAGACTACAATCCAGAAAAGTAATTTTGTGCAAAATAAAATTTTATATAATATAAAGCTGTATGCCTGATGCTGTGTTCCTTGCGACGAGATTTTCTTGATCAATTACTAAATGCACATTTAAATAGGTTATATTTCTGAAATGTTTTCGGTGCTTTCCGTTTTACAATTTCAATTAATGGGCTATTAGGTTAAATCGTTTAAAAATAATCTCACACATAGGTTTGCTGAAAGTTTGTTGTGCAAACAGTGTTTTAGTTTACATAATTAAGCTTACATTTATGAAAATAAATGAGACAATACTATATTGTCCACGGCTGTAAGACCTCTTAAAACGCCCTCGATTTACGTGCAATAATGTGTAGTGGCCCGCAATATGTATGGCATGTGTTATCGATGCCATGTCATATTATTGCGAAGTAATATTTCAGAATTTGAGTAAATAATTAGGCCCTATATATTTTTGTTTGTGAGCACAACATAGCCATCCAGAGTGCTCTCTTAGCAGCTCCGCTACGCTCCTTTCCTAAACGGCTTCTTGTCATTTATATTTTAAGACGTACAGTGTATACCTCTTGGGCGCGTGCATAATTGGTGGCCCTGGAATTATTCATAAGAATTTCAAGAAACGCTGCCAATACGCAGACATGGCAGAGGAATGTCAAATATTTCTAAATTCATTTGGAGAGATTTTCCATAAATATATATATATATATATATATATATATATATATATATATGTATAGATGTGTGTGTGTGTGTGTGTGTCCATACAATTGAGAAATAATATAACCGTAAAACATCACCCAATGCCTACTTTGAAACACAAATTATGTTTATATACATTGTGCGCATTTGGAGTATAAAGAATACTTAGAATTTCCTTCAGCACTATGTATATTTTTCTATGAAAACTATTGGAAAAACTATTGTTTATATTTTTCCGATGGCTAAATTTATGCCACTGGAAGTCTGGAAGTGCCTGATTGTTGGAACCTTTGTGAGTAGATTAACTTGGTCTGGAATCCAGTCGACTCGGCGGCTGAACACGGAAGGTGCCGGGCCTTGTCAGCCCTTCCAAACTTAAAAGTTTGGGCAAACAAATTTCACTAAAGGCCAACAGAAGACTGCAGTGGTTGTTAATTACGTTCCAAATTGTTCTATTTCGATTTGTGTTTCCGTTAGGCCCGCACTGTCCTTATATTCGGATCTCCTCCTTACTGACAATCCATAACTCCTCTATCACACCAGCGCTATAATTACAAACACCATGCTTTATGCATGTGATCACGGCGACCTGTTGGTGACGTGCTACATCTAATCTCCGCCTTTCAAGCGCTGCACGTGGACTTTGGCATGGTCTTATTACTCAATCCAACCCGTTCATAAAATGGGGTTAATAGACAGCGTGTTTATATTCCCATAATACAAATAATTTAACATAATTAATAATTACCATTTGCCACACAACCATACTATATAATTTAATATTAAAATATGTCTGAATTGGACATTGAAGTAATTGTCAATCACTGCATTTATGTAAATGAAATAACTAATGCATTCAGTTATTAAAGCAAATGTATATTTCATTGGTTTTTTGCTTCTTAATAGCATCACTGGAATTCATCTGAGTGGTTATTACGTTCAGTGGATCAGGTAAGCTCTTAGAGTAGGTACTACTTTGTTATTTTTTTATTTTTTTATTTTTTTTATTACTGGTGCCTGAAAAAGACTTGATATTTGATTTTAAAAATATTTTAAAAAACTAAGTTCCATAAAGCAAGAATGTGTAGTCAAGAATTATCTTGAAAAGGCTTCAGAATAAAAATGGCTGGGCATTTGGGACAGCCAACACATTGTCTTGTTTTGTATTTTAAAGATAAAAGGGCAAAAGCTGAAATGATGCTCCAAAATATGTATTAATACACAGTCCTTTATACACACACACACACACAGAGTCAATGAAAGGACATGACATTAAATACCTGCAGGTATGCAGTTCACCAGTCTTCTACTTTGTGAATAATAGTAGAGTATAATTTATTTAGGATATTTTGTGTGATGGACGATGGACGAAAATTCTTCTTTAGTTGTCTGTTATAGCTTTTTCTATTAAATTTATTCTATTAAGTCTAAATTTTTAATGATATCTGATATTTTATGATTTATCCACTTTCAAGGCCTAAATATTTTTTGTTTTTCATCAATTGCAATAGGTGGCAAATTCTATTATTTCCGTTTAGTTTCATTGTTTCTTCACCTTCAAAAGGATTGCTTCAATGTAATATAAACATATATACATATACACAGTATTTAAATATGTATAATTACAGATTTAGTTCATTAGTTTTTATTATTATTATTATTATTATTATTATTATTAATAACAATAATAATAATAATTATTATTATTATAATTGTTATTATTGTTATTATTATTATTAATAATAATAATAATAATAATAATAATAATAATAATAAACAAAAATATGTTTTTATACATTTTGTTTCACTATATGGAATTCCAATTATTTTTTTACATAGGGGCATCATAGTATTTGTGACTTTTAATGTTATGAAAATAAAAGTATTCATGTTATGTAAATTAAAGTAGTCACGCATGTTCAATTGAATACTACTTGGGTGAATGACTCAGCCAGTCAGTCATTTTTGTTTTGGCTGTGAAAAACACCTTTGTTGCTTCAGCAGTATGTTTGGGATCATTGTCATGGTGTGGGATGACACACCAACCAATGAGTTTGGAGGCAACTCAGACAGATACAATGCTTCTGTACACTTCAGACTTCAGTCTGCTAATGACAAGCAAGCCAGTACCTGTGGCAGCCAGCCATAAATGGTGAAACAATAACACCCCCACCAGCATGTTTCACAGATAGGTGGGGGGGTAGGGGGTGCTTTTGATCTTTGGTACTGCAGGTCATTTTTTGACCTCCAGTCTTTGTACTTGCTATCACTCTAATACAGGTGAATCTTGGTATCAGCTGTCCACAAGATTGTTTCCAACTCTGCTAGCTCGTTTAGGTACTTCTTAGCAAACTATAACATGGCCATCCTGTTTTTGCAGCTAACTGGTGGTTTGCATCTTGCAGTGTAGCCTCTGTGATTCTGTTTGCGAAGTCTTCTGCCGACAGTAGTCACTGACACATCCACCCCCTGCCTCCTGAAGAGTGTTTCTGATCTCTCAGACAGGTGTTTCTTCATTATGGTGAGAATTCTTCAGTCATCAACTGTAGAGGTCTTCATTGACCTACCAGGCTCCTTGCAATTATTGAGCTCACCAGTGCTGTCTTTCTTCTTAATGACAAACAGTTTCTTTTGGTAGGCCTAAGGTTTGGCCTATGTCTCTGACAGTTTTTTTATTTTTATTTCTCAGCCTCATAATAGTTTCCTTGACTTTCATTGGCATAACTGTGGTCCGCGTGTTGACAAATTCAAATAACAGTCTCCAGAGGCAATCAAAAGCCCAGAATCAAGACTAGACATAAAAATCTCTCTTATACCTACACCAAGGAAGCAACTGAACACACCTACTTAATCAGAAAAACCTGAGAAGCCATTTGTCCCAAACATTATGGTGCCCTGAAAAGGCATGGGAGTGTATATATAATACTAATTTTGACATAGTGAAACTACAAATGCCTTTTAATAAAGCTGAAAATCTGCACTTTAACCACATGTGAATTGTTTGTTGACAAATTTAAAGTTGAGGAAGGCCAGATGAAGAAAAAAAAGTATTTGTTCCAAATATTATGTAGCTGTATGTGCATCTATATATAGCAATCAAAAAACTCAGCTGATTTCAAATGCTGTACACACACACACATATAGCATTTAAAATCAACTGAGTTTGTCTTCAGTTTGCTTTTTTTAAAAAGTTGTCTCACAAGACTGAAGTACTGACACTGATGAAGCCCTGCAGCCACATGAAAAAGATCAGACTTCAAATCTTTGAAAGACTTAGCAATTGCATTCTTTCTATGTTGTGTTACTACTTCAGTTTCTCAATGGGGAATCAAGTTTGACAAGCAGAATAACAGTTCTTTTATTTTGTTTATTTCAGAGGCAAAACAACTCCAGATCATTCCCATTCTAAAGGGCAACTAATCATGTGCAATAATAGCACACACTAATCAAGCAAAGACTACATTTAGACATGTATTCAATGGGAAATTATATGACAAAACAGGATGCGAGTGCTAATTACAGCAGTGCTGCATTGTTAGCACATTTCCCCAATTCCTTATTCAGTAACTTTATATGCTAAACAAATCCTGAGGAATATGTTCCTTTCACTGTTAATATTTTCTACTGCACATCAAACGTCATGAGGTGAGATATTATTTGAAAAAATAAAATGATGATAATTTAATGACGTGCAGATTACTTTGAGGCAGTGTTCTTTGGGGATATCTATTCTAATAAAACAATGCAATGGAACATTTAATACAACAGATGCAGACTTCAGGCTCTGCAGGTTCAGTGAGGTTGATTCAGACTTTGTGTATCTGACTTTGAGCCATGGCCAAATACTCATAGCCAAATGATGGCTTGAGCTTGTAGATGGCCACTGGCCCAGTCTGAAGAACTTGATCAGAGTGGGAGGACGGAGACAGAGAGGAGGAGATATGTAAACTGCAACAGAAGGACGACGGATCAGTGATTCTGTTACACGCTGGTGTTGGTCGGGGGGTGGGGGGGGGGCATAGAGATTTGGTACTTCCTCCCTTACTTTCATTTCATGTTTCCTTTTTTAGTTAATTTCTGTGATTTAGAACAACTTGTTATTGAAGGTATTTGCTTTGGATTACTGGCTAGCAAAAATCATTGGGCTATCGTATTTACTGTAACCATGTGGCAGTTTAATTTTCAGACTGTTAAATTCTTCATGCCCATTCAAAATCTCAGTTATCTTGTTTAATATTTGTGTCATTTATATAATTGGTGCTTTGTTAGACATGTATTTGTACGATACAAAACACCATCCACTATTTGTTGCACTAGATACTACAAAGTCAATGTATTAATAAGAAAATCACTTTAAACTGGCTCAACCCCAGGGTGTTGAGTATCTGTCTGTTTTTCCGTGGTGAACACCTTAGTGTTTGCTAGGCCCCTGACTGAAAGTTTGTATAATCTTTGCTGATGCCCAACAGCTTGTTCAAACAAGTTGCCTGGGTTGCATTGTTTGAATCTTTATGTGTTCAACAGAAGACTCTGCCCAGAATACTCACTGGTGCACTGTGTGCACTCAGCTGCAAAATAGATGGCTTCATCAATATATACTTCTGCGATACCTCCAACCATAGGCATATATTTATGTGGGTATGAGGGGTACCCCCACCTGTGTAGAGGGACTGTAAAATTGTTCCCACCAATAAATTCCATTCACACCACACAGGTTTAACTGTGTATCTACATCTGTCTTCCCCCCATCCCACCTACATCCTTCAAAAAAAGAAGATCATTTGATAGGCCTAAGCTTGCCTCCAACTTCTGAGGGAAAAACGATCATTGTTCTAGGTCTCTCTTTGAAGAGTTTGAGCTAATAAACCTTAAAACCTTTGATAATTTACAGTATTTGGTATTAGTATTCATATATGGAATAGATATTTTCCCCTTAAATGTGATAGTTTGTTTGTTAGCCTGTGAGAATATAGGGGTATATTAACAGATACCGTATCTTTAAATAAGCTAATAGGTCAGAATCAATTAAATAGCCATCCAAAGTAAACTTGTAGGTAATGTTGTGGGTAATTGTTTCATGTTTGGCAGTCAATTCATAATTCATGATTCATGATTGGTTTGACAGACAACCGAACAACCATGGCACCCAAAAAAAGGAAAATGGTGAAAAAGGAAAAAAAAGCATTTTAAAATACTAAAAGAGTAAGAAGATTGCTAACTTTAAATCACTTTGTTCACTCACAGTTGAAAATGATTCCTAAAGCAGGTTTAATTAACTTGAAGTTAGTAAAGCTGAATACAGCATGCTCAAATTCAGTGCACTGTATATTTAGTGCAATTTAATCATGACATTAGGGTTGCAGTCAGTAGCCTGTATTATGACTATGTACCTAACTAAGAAAGCTTAAATAAATTATTTGTTAGTTGTTGAGTCATGCAGATGAACTGAAATTCCATTCATGGTATTTACTCTGTGTTAGAGATTTTTTAGCTATGAATTCCTAATAATATAGACCACAGAGGCGTTACAATTCTGAGACCCGAAAGGTCTTGAATGATAAACTTTCAAAAAATAAAATCACAAATATAATATAATATTATAAAAAGTGTTCATAAAAATATACAATTTTATATTTTGACTGTATGAACACTTGCGGTTTTCGCATTACATGAGTATTGACAGCAACACTCAAACATACAGCTCAGAGTAGCAGAGCACCAGTTCACTGCCTTTCCCTTTTTCCCCTTACCTAATTCGTCCATCCACATATCGATAATGGACATTTTGTATGCTCAGTCATTAAGAGAAATAGGGCACTTTGTCTCAGTGCCCTATTTCACAATGGTACAGCTTCTTTTACTGTGGATTTCCATCTACAAATGACAGTACAATACCAGGGTTTCATTGACTGAACAAAATTACATTGCCAGCAAGGCAGGAACAAAGCAAGTTTCAAGCAGCTGATCATGACTGATCCCTGTTCTTCTATTTACCATGTTTTTTATTATATAATCGCTATCTGGATTTTTTTATTTTATTTTCTTCTGTGTAGTGCTAATATGTAATCAGCATTTTAGCACCCTACCATAATAGGCTTTTTCAATTTCTATTTCTGCTGATTTGATTTTACTGCCACTTATTTGAATATAATTATTTACCTCTTACATGAATCATATTTTGTATTCATGTCTATTGGACCCCTGTCTTTGTAGCCACTTGTACTTTGGTCCTAAGGAAAGTGTTACTTATCAGGGCATGTGTCCCTTCTGTGTCTGTATGGTATTAAAAATCATTTCACCAAGCCTTATGTGCACAGATAATTCCTATTAAAGATGCATGTAATCAAATTATTATTATTATTATTATTATTATTATTTTGTTTCGCAGTGTTGCTCAATCTGACCTACTTACCACAGGGTGACCAGTGTAGGAGAGTGATAATCACGTCACATCGTGTCCTAGTATCGAGGGGGCTGTGCCAATTGGCCTGTCACCTGTACGGTTCTGCACCACCTACCTGGTTACCAAGTGCAGTTAATCTACGCTGACAAAAAACACAAAAAAAAGCCACAGAGACTGAAAACCGATGCAAGGCAAACAGCAAGGGTGTGGATGGAAACAAATCACAACAGTAACAACATGGCCTGGAACTGCCAAGCCTAATGCCCTTCCTTACTGGCAGTTATGGCCAATCCGGTTTGCTGCCTGAGTGAAGTATTGTTACAATCACAGAATAATTGCCAAGTGTTCAGTATTCTACACTGTGTACTGTACTTGACGCGCATATACGCACGCACACGCACACACAGTGCAGTCCATAAGTATTTGGACAGTGACACAGTTTCTGGTGTTTTGCCTCTGAACTCCACCACATTAGATTTGAAATGAAACAATGAATATGAGGTTAAAACGCAGACAGCACGAAATCGTCCCTGCGTTGTCAGAGAGTGCTGTCACGGTATCCTGCTACAAGGCCTTAGCTTTACTGCATTTCACTGAAAAAAACTACGTAATTAAATTGACTTTCTCTACTTATGTCCACAGATGTGACATGAGCCTGGGACTTATCATAACAAGCATGACACCACCACCCTGCTGTCTACATATAATGTGCTGACAGTGGAACAGGTCAATTTTTTGTTATCTGTTGCTGTGTGCATATGTGTACAACCAGTGGCCTAATCAGGGTTACTTGTGAAAAAAAGGCCACGCCTCCCTTGTGATGTGCGTCACACAGGCATTGTTTCATACCCACAATGCTTATAGAACACACTGTAACTGTATTCTCTTTAGCTGACTCATCAAACGCTGAGTCAATGAAATTCCATTCTTATGTGTCTAATGTGAAACAATCCCCAAAAAGATAGTAGGAAGGAAAGTAAACATTATTTGACGTAAATATGTGAATTTATATGGCTAAAATAGTGACTGTGGGACTCACAATAACGGGGCAGAGAGTTTCGGTTGTACTGAATTGGTGGTGGACTTTGAATCCTGCTTGAGATACTGCTTGTGTACCCTCGAGCGATGCTCTTCAGCTGAATAGTATCAGCTGAAACTCTCATGAAAAATGTCCTCAAAATGATAAACGTGTAATTACAGCAGCCCCCGCCCCCCCACCCCACCCCACCCCACACAGCCAAGGGAGTGACATTATGATACCATGGTGTGGTGATCTGGAGTCTCACCCTGAACTCTCAGCTTCAGAAATGAGCCCTGAATGGACATCTGTGGAATAATAACGATAGAAAAACGATTAGCATGGAATCACAGGAGAATGATGTAGTGCTGTGGGATCGGAGGGCGGGCCTGTGGAGTGCCGATGAACAGATGGTGGTCGGCTTGTAATGAAATGCATTTCTCCTGGTGAGTGCTGTCCCTCAGAGACGCGACAGAAACAGAGAAAACAAGGTGTTGGTTTTTGGGGATCCCTCTCTGGACTTGTCCGGCACCCCCTTAAGCTTTACTTGTAAGCTGACCTGACCTGTCCCTCAAAGCTTGGTCCTCCGTTATTGAAATTTAAATGAAAGTCATTGCCTTCTGGTGACCACTGCACAGAGAAACCACTGCATCCCTCCCCTGGGTATCGTCAGGTCATGGGTCCCCCAGCAGTAGCATGCTGTGATGGTCACTCTTTCTGCCATCTCTATTGGTATCTCAATACACTGAGCTAATGGGTTGTTGTTGTGGCTCTGCATTCAGTACTATATGTATCTACACTGCTGTATGTATGAATGTCAAACTCCTAGAGTTCATTTATCTCTACTTAAAGTAGGAGTAGGAGGTTCTCTCCGATTAGTTTTTTTCACAACAGTTTTCAGGTGTTTCAAATCCCATTTGAAACAGATGAACAGATCAGTTGTGCATCACTTCCAGGCTAACACAGTGAAATCTATTTGTGTATTACTCTTGTTTTAGTAACCCTGTCCTTTTCTGGCAGCCAGTCGCTTCAGCCAGGAATACACAAATCCATGAAGACACTTCATGTGGGGACACAAGCAGCCTGCGATCGCCAGTAAACATTCGTTTTGAAGAGCCAGCTGAAATATGAAAAACAAAAAGAAAAAAAAAAGTGCTACCACATCAAATTTGTGGGCAATTTTCTCACGCCTTTTTAAGTGAGGACTACCAAGCCTTCCATTGCTAGTTTCTGTGGAACACAGTGGAGGAAGTGAAATGATAAACACAGAGTTCAGGAACATTATTTCAGGGGCTTTGCTAATATGCAAACCAAAGTGAATTTCACGGCATTGGGGCACCAGCCCTCCTCTTGTCATAATGCAGATTGCTAGCTCTGGTTTCCTTCTCCCTGTGGAAGTCTGCAGCAAACCAAACAAACTGGGGAGGAATCCAGAAACTCTGATTTCTTTCACTGTCAGCTGTATGTACTGTAACCCCTGTACTGGATTTAGTTCTTGTGAAACTTGATTGGTCGGCTCCAGGGAAATGAAACTGAGAAGAAAAACAGAATGACACACGTACTTCAGTTGACAAAAATTAAACATGTAGTGACTTCACTAGAAAAATAAACCAGACCAGTTCATCCAGCAAAGGCTCCCTTACGTAAACTTTGATTTATATTCAGTAACAAAGAATTCTTGTGTCTCAAGGAGGTCTTCCAACCTCCATCTTATCTCAACCCTGTTTAAAGTAATGACATCACAATCAGTCATTTTACTAACATTAGAATACTGGAGGGGTAATGGAATTACGACAGCATGTACTCAGACATAGCAGAACAGGAAAGGGCCAACATTTTGCATCCAAAATGTTATAGATTCCATCTGAAAGACCTTGTAACAGCTAATAACGTAATAACTTCCCGATAATGTAATAAATAGTTGTTCTAAGTGTCAATGGAAATGTAATAAACTTCAATATTGTAATAAATCACTAATGTAATAACTTAACAAAATACAAAATTATTGGTAATTTATTACATTATCTGGGGGGTAAAAAAAAAGTTACAATATAATAATACACATACACAGAGCAGGGAAGGAGGAGACTCATTCATATGCACAGAGAGCAAGCCACAGCCGCCAGAGCAGCTAAAGGGGTCGTTCGAGCAATGAGCACAGCGATCCCCGCTAAAGTGCTGCTTTTACTGAGCAAGCTACCCAGCAACTTCAACAGCACTGAGCAATTTTGGGGTCATTCATGTAGATATGCTTTGTCACAGTGGAGGGGTTGTATAATTGCAAGGCTGTTTTGCATGTTTATGTGTCATTTACCTAATTCCATCAGGTCATGAGACTTCCTGAATGGCCTGATGTTGGATGTTGGCCTTGTCATTTCAGAGAACACAGCCACAACTTGTCTGACCCATAATTTCCCATGACGTAGGCCTGGATGGAAATTTGCACCTTTAGGCTTAAAAAAAAAGGTGACACAAGAATTATGAGTGCCACAGAACTCTAAATAGGATTTTATGATGTATTTGAATATGTGTGTGTGTGTGTGTGCATGTGTGAGTGAGAGAGAGAGAGGGAGAGAAAGAGAGAGCGCGTGCATGGTCTTGATTTTCAATGCCGATAATTGCTAAGCTGGGAGTACCCGTGAGATCTAATGAGCTTAAATAGCAATGTACCTGCCGTGATTGTAAGTAATTGTTTACACACAATGTATCGCTTGCATGATTAATTTACGAGAAGCTGGGAACAATCGCATTTAAATGGTTCACGCTCCCAATCGCTTCCCCCTGGAGAGAGAGGCACCGTCGCCCCAAAGCCTGAGTGCTTTCCGTCTCGCAATTAAAAGAGAGGAAAATTGAAATAAGGAAAGACAAAATTAAAAGAGAACACAAATAATTGTGGCAATATAGCAATTATGGGCATAGCAATTACTGCAAAATTGACTGGATTGACTCGTGGTCTCCTTTCATGAAGAACAAATCTAAGTGGAACCAGTGACTGCATCAGGACATGCTGGTGGGAAGCTTAGGGGAGGCACTCTGTCCATTTCCATGAAGACAATTAGTCGCTCATACAATATTTAGACATTTTGAAATACGCAAACCTAGAACGGTTAGTCAAATACAGATGGGGGACGTTCACAATCTTGTTTTGAATTCTGACACGCAAGAAGCACGTAGAGACGTGCCCCCCTCGCTCTGCTGTTGACCAGAGACCACACAGCCTAACTTCTGACTCCCGAGTGACATCACCGAGCATGTGACGAGGGGGGAGGGGTGAAAAAAAAAAATAAACACAATCAAACGGGATTCAGAGGCTCATCATCTTCCACAAGCGGGCAATCAGCGGCACTCGGGCGAACCGCTGGCGTGAAACACGGCGGATCCTCGAGAGCCGGAGCTCCCCGCGCCCGCGCCCGCGCCTCGCCAGAGGCCCGCGGCCGCACGGGGGCCTTCAGACGAGCCCCCGGGTTCTTTTCTCCCCCTGATTAACTGAGTGGAAAGTCCCGCGCGGGATTCTCCGGCTCGGCGTGATGAGGACGAGGGGCAGGGGTCTGATGAAGGGCGCGTCGCCGCGTGCGACGGCGGCGGGTCGCGGCCTGCAAATTCCCTATCATCGCCTCCGAGGGTCAGGAGCGGGCCGTGTGCAGCGGGTCGTAGATTGACGGGAGGACATTTTCGGGGAGGTTTTTCGCGCTCGCATAGGCAAGCGGGAGGAATCTCGCACCGCTCTGCGAGGGGTCAAACCCCTCACCTTCATCTTTCTCTCTCACACTACCGCGTGTGTACTCTCTCTTGCCATCTTCCACTCTCCCTCCCTCCCTCTTTCTAGTATTAGCAGCCCCTTTGACCCGCTGCAATTCACCTCTATTCGCCTGACTCTAAACTTAGTTCCTTTTTTTCTGAATAGGGCAGTACAGAGAGAGAAATGGGGCCAGCTAAAACCATGATCTTCTAGGCTGGTGCAGAGGATCTTTTTGCGCCCCCCCCCATTAAAGACTTCCTAACCCTTCCCCTATCGCATCCCCGGCCCCTCTGTAAAAACCTGTGAGGAGGCAAGGGCAAGTCTGCTGCTGCCGGTTTAATTTTTAAGCGATGATGAATGATGGCTGCCGTCGTAGCCGGGACGGCTAGGATACGGCAGATCTGAGCCGAGCCGAGCTTCACGCCTGCCCGTGTTTAAAAATGATTGATTAAGCTGACACTCACTGCACAGAGCACCACGGCTCCATTTGTCTTCTGCCTTTTGTAAGACAAAGTTTCAAATCAATGAAGTACAAAGAAAGATGCATCCTTCAGGCAGAAGTTGAAATTTGAAAAAAAAGGGTATAAAAACCGCAGTTGAGACATGGCAGCGATTGGCTTTTCCCTCTTAAAAAAACTTTTTGGCAAAAAAATAGCAACCTTATTATTTTTTATTGATACATTTTCTTTTTAAAGGAAAATGCTGTAAGTTTCAGGAATGTCCAGAAAGAAAAGAATTTGAAATTTGAGGTTCTCCCACAGAATAGCGTGCAGATCACTTAGATACTGACACTTATTTTCATAAAAGTTTATTATTTAAGATCCTGTTTGTTGTCCAAGTTTCAGAATGACTGAAAATAGCTTAACTACCCTCAGGTACTGCAGGCCTTTTATACAGATCAGATCCCCACTCACAATTTTTTAAGTTAGTACCTGTTTTTGAAGTCTTTCCACTGTGAAAAAAAATATGGCAATTGTACAAAAAAAGAAATATCAAGGGAAACAAAGACAAATTACTCAAATGACAACAGACCACAAATTCACAAACTCTTTTGTATATTTTTTCACATTGACTCAAACCATTGTGAAATTTTACCCAGTACACCCAGATTTGCAAATACAGTTACAGGGTAATAAAATCCTATATCCTAATTCCCCACAGTATGTCTTGTGTGGTCTTAATATGCCCCCAAAGATGACATCACAAACTTTCTGTCAATGCTTTCTCTGTTTCGCGGCACATTAAAAATGAACTTTGACCTGAAGGTTCAAAGTTCAACAGTATCAGATAGTTGGGGAGAAGGGGAGTTCTGAATAGCTGGAGCCAACCATGCAGATTGCCAGCTCTGTACACTTCCCAGCATGCATCAGTGTATTTGTCAAAATGGTATTTTTGGTGCATGGTGTTTTTGGTTAATGACAGAAAAGGCTGGTATTCCCTTAAACCCCATAATGAGTGGAGATGCTATAGACTGTCAGTCTTGGGAGAGAGACTTGTTGGAACCAATCAAAAGGTTTTGCTCTCAAACCCAAAATACAATGATTGGTTAAAATCTGTTGCTCATGGAGTTTGGAATCTCCGCACATTATCGTTTTAATGCAGCTTCATCCTCTCTGCACAGGCTTGGATATCACAAGAAAAAAATTGTCTTTTTGTTGCTTAACCAAAGCGATACTGATCAACGCTGGGAGCCCAGTCTAATCTATAGGCAAAGCCTTCTGCAGATCCCAGAGTCCCCAGCTCCATCTGATGAAAATGCCTAAGACCCTGTAATTATCTTTGATTTTCCCTATCCCCCAATTAATAAACCTCCCACATGACGACTATCTCTCATTATCAAGCTCTACCACGCTGTTCTGCTCAGTGCGAGATACAGAGGGTCCAGCCGAGTTCATTGTGTAACTAAAAACCTCCAGGACACAGCAGCCGTGATGTACTTACACTGGTAGCAAACGCAGGCTACTTGCTAACGAAAACTGCGCCAGCTAGGCTGTATCGAGAGGCATTTCTGATACAAAAAAGTGTTTTCCCCAGCTCACACAACTTGCCTGGGGCCAGGAAAATATAGCACGCTACCCCGCGAACACGTGTAACAAGACAAATTGATCTCTTAAGGGAAGGTGCCGAGCCGGCCTCTCGACATCTGACTGCGGCGCATTAAAAGCTAAACCTTTGTCCTGCGGCGGCTATCGTTTGAAAGGGCTCCTTGTTGACCCTTGACCGTTCCCGCGGTGAGAGGGTCTTGTGTTACAGTGTTTTGAAATGGATAATCAAAGCCGTTCGAATGGCATGCCTTCAGCAAAGTGCCGGCCTTTATAAAACATGAACGAGGACATAAAAAGAGTGAAAAAAACCCAATTCCGTTCGATTTCTTCTTCACTCCACGCAGTCCTGGTAGTCTCATATCAGGAGTGAGGGATGGGAGGCGGTTTAAACGCGATGTTCCACCCCCGAAGGCAGAGTCCCAAACGGTTCGATACGTCGCTCGCAGCCAGGGGCTCCAAATCCTGACTACGTGGCAGGAGTCAGTCGGAACGGAACAAGAGAAGGCGTAGCTCGGCTTGCGTAGAGACGGTTGCGCGTTCAAATCCCACACAGGATTCGGGACAATTTCATCGAATTTAAATTCAGTGCCTAGATCACTGTACAAATGAGAAAAACTGCCAGTCAACACACAGGATGAGGCTTCCGCTAAGCAAAACAAATAAGACCACACACATATGACTAGGCCAAATCATACTGGTGGATCTGCACTGGTCATTGGGTGGGTGTGCAGGGTGGCTGGGTGCAGTGCATGCTGGGAAGGAAACCCTGGGGGCTCCAGCTAGGCCTTTTCACCTTACAACCCCCAGCTTGTGTGTCCTTTAAGCAGATTTGTCTTGCTGACAGTTTGTTTGGACTGCTGATCTGCACAGTGTCGGATGTGAGGAAGATCAGACCGCGGCGGGGAAACCAGCCCTTTGGTAACGACGCTGGTTTCAGAGCCAAACAAGGCTGCTGTGAGGAATGACAGCGTGTTACATTTAATGACATGTAAAAGAGATTTATCCACTCCACCTACGAGAATATGAGAGTCAAGGCTGTGTGCGCCTTTTTCTGGGAAACACTATAAGCTCAAATATGCCTAGTGGCAAGTGTTGACACACGCACTAACATATAACAGCATGAAATGTTTTTCTGAAAACTAAATCCACATTACAAGATTATTCATCTGAAAATACGCTTCCGGAATGAGTTTGAAATCTTGCCTTTTGAAGAAAGGGCACAGTGTAAAGACAAGTTTTTTTTTCTGATGATACAATTATGTGAGGGAAATTCAGAAGAATTTTTCTTTCTTTTCTCTTTTCAGTATTTACAGGACTCACCAGATAGAAATTGGACATAAGCATCAATGCCTTAAAAACATACAGCCAGAGAGACTGTGTGGCGCAGCCAACAGCGGCCGACTTTGAAATCATACACAAATGAAAAAAACCCTGTTTGACTGACACAGTATATGAGACAGGCTGGGCTGCGTACGTGACAGAGTGAGATATGATGGGGAACCTGGGAAGGGGAGCGGCCGGGTGGCTGAGCGAGGCCGAGCACACTCTTGAGAGAGCGCTGCGCTCGGTGATGGAGACGGGCTCGAGCGCGCCGCCCCCACATTTCTCATTTCGAGCGCGGGACATCGTAACGGCAAACGCAGCGCTTAGCGCGTACGGCCGGGTACGGATCGCGCGTCGCGGAAGCCGTCGTGTTGCTACGCATAAAAAGGGCTCGGTTCCACGGAAAAAAATGCTACCAAACAGCGCCACCTAGCAGCGCCCGGGAGTAAGAATCCCTCTGAGCGAGTCTGTCTGAAGGTGATTAACATGAAAAGGCTCGCATGGTAACAGTGAGATGTGCAGCAACGGCACAAACAGCACACATTATATTTATATCCATACAGCGTGATCACATCCATCACTGTAAATAGAAAACCACTCGAACAGGATGGTTTTCCATTGAAGGACATTCCATCCTTTATGGATTATGTTATTGGGCTTGTTGTATTAACAGTTCTGATTAATGATAAAAATTATACACGTGCAAATTAGAACGAAAGAAGCCCATTAGATATATCGACAAATGATGCATGCACATGCAGTGATGGATGCTATTTCAGAAAAATACCGGTTTGTGTTGGAATACATGGCGCAATGTAAATCCCAAACAATGCCAAAAAAAAAAAAAGATTCACTGTGTTGTAGTAGCTCGGTATAGTGTGTTTATATGGGGATTTACTGTCTAAGGCTTTGAATTCATTCAAAGGCGAGTCAGGCACTTTTAAAGCAAACAGGGGTAAACAGAAGTGAGTCGGGAGGTTGAGTGGAGTTAATGTGAAGAGAGAGCAGAGTGATTCTCTCAGTGTGAAAGTGGGAGGGTGAAAAATGGCACGGTTATTTGTACCTGACAGAAGTTAAGAGTTCCTCCCGCAGGCGTGCCGGCTCCCAGCAGACCTCCGGGATGGCTCCTCTCCTCCAGCCCAGTCTCACCTTGCAGGAGCGGGAGAGTGCCTCCCAGGGTAGCCACCCGGCCCTGCTGCTGGGCCGTGGGTGTGTGTGTGTGTGTGTGTATGCATGGGTGTGTGTGTGCATGTATGTGTGTGTGCGTGTATATGTGTTTGTGAGAGCGTGCGTGTGTGCATGTGTGCGTGCAGGCATGCACATGCGTGTGTGTGTGTGTGGGTGTATGTGTATGTGTGTGTGCGGGCGTGTGCATGTGCATATATGCATACATGTATGTGCATGAATGACCCTGTGTGCATGTGTATAATATGTGAGTATCCCTGTGTGTTTAAATCCATTTCAGGGAGGCTGGGAGTGAGAACAGGGACCTTCCTACAGCTCCATATGAGCACCAGTAGTGGCTTACCGCAGCCATGATGAAGATGTTCACCCCAGGAGCAGTAATCATGCAGTGCAGGTATAACATATCGAGCTATGCTCTGGGCTTCCCCCTTTAAACCGTCCGTCCGGCGTGCGGCATGGTCACTCAAGGTCACTCGAGACGCAGACGGAGCCATTGGCCGAAGCCCGTCATGCCACGTGCGCGTCTGGTCTCCGTTGGCCGACGGTTTGTTCCTGTGCACCAGCGTGCATCCTGTCCACGTTGCCCCCGTCCAGTGAGTCACCCCGCCGCAGAGGTGATCTTTAAAACCCCGGCCCGAGACCACGGGCGCTCAGCGAGCGCGGGTCACCGGAGCGGCGCGTCCGTTTCCTGCCCCTCCCCCTCCAAACGGGCCGAGTGAACATGTGACACTGATCAAAGGCGAGGTTAACATTAACACGCCCTGTCAAAACAAAGAGACAGAACATCACGTTTAGATGGCATAAATGCTTGCGGGTACTAGACTGGAGGCAAGGACAGCAGTCGTAAGTATCAGCTTCTGCTCTCTCAGTCCTCTGCTCTCTTTTTATTGGTTCTCAAGGCATACTAATTAAAGAAATATCCCGGGAATAAAATAATCCCTTTCTGCCTCACAGTATTCTCTGAATTTTGGTCTTTAAAAATAGTGCCCAGGGGCTGCTGGACGGCTCAGGCGGCTAAGGCACCATGCTGTGGTGAATGCATGAGTGCCAGTGCTGGCTGTGGCTGGTAGCTTCACATTAGCACCACATTTCGGAGGAGGACCTTGGATGTCCACACCCTCCCAAATTAGCGGTGGGGTCTGCAGCATTAACACGACTGTGGTGGCAGACGATTGCCCATTAAAAATTGGGGTAGCAATTACAGATGCTGGGTGCCAAAATACATTTTAAAAAGCCCTGGAAATCAGATCTCAGTCCAGCAGACCAGCTTGTGGCTCGAGTTCTAGAATGTTCAAGGAATCCAAAGGAGACCTGGTAAAAAATCCTTTTCAGACGGCTGGATGGCTCGCATGGATAAGGCACCATGCCGTGGCACATGTATGAGCCTCATGGCCTTGGATGGAATGTGGACCATACCTGAGTGAAGCAGGAACGCGGCTGTGGTTGCAGACGATTGTCCACTGCAAAATGGAGTGGGACTTGGAAATGCTCAGCCCCGCATTGGGCACCATATTCAATTTAAAAATCCCCTTTCAGAATTTCCACTAGCATAAAAGATACAGAAGTCAGTTTCTTAGTGTTGTCGGTCAGAGATGGCAGAGAACTAAAAATAAAATAAAATAAAATTCAGGCTGCAGGGTGTGATTGCATTTGAGAAATAATTTTTTTTATTATTTAAAAAATATCGGCTCAGTACATTTTGGCAATTTTATTATTGTTATTTTATTATTTTCACATATTTTAATTTATTTCTAAATGATTGTTTAATCTGCTAAACAGAATCCTCAACATTATATATGCATATGTGTGTATACATACTTTATATGCAGAGAAAGAGAGAGAAAGAGAATCCAACAGAGACTGAGAAAGCAAAAATAGTATCTGCAGAATTCTGTTGTAACTACTGAGGAAAAAACATACTTCAATTCATAACATATTCATTAATTGTTATTTTTTTAATTGGTATCTTTTGAATTCAGTCCGAGGGGACCAGACCCAACACCATTCTGTCAGGCCGGTCCAGGCGCAGAGAGAACAGAAGGTCAGAAGGTGTTTTAGACCCTGTGGTGAGTGCAGGTGTGAGTTAAGTCACATGACCTCAAAAATGAAATACAAAAAGCGAGGGTGCAGGACCACAGACTGTAAAGAGCCCTCATACTTTGAGTCCCAGCTTCAAAACAGCCCAAGAGCCCTTTCCATGATGCACCAGAGGAAGATGAAAGCACAGCAGGACAATTAGAAGGAGAGAGGAGGACACCTTGTACACCCCGCTACCGCTGCGCTTTACTAAATCTACCAACCGCAGTTCTCAACGGAGTGAACTCTTCTCCCAAGACCAACCATATCGCAGTCTCTGTTCTTCATCTTTCCCCTCTGCGTGTGTGTGTGTCATAGACAGGCACTCTCTCTCACACACAAGCACACACACACACACACACACACACACCAGACACACACACACATCCACACACGCACGCACGGGCTTCGCAGACCCACACACACACACACACACACACACAAAGTATCGTCTGGCTTTGCCCACTTCGTCTCTCGCACAGCCTGCGCCGCGCGCGTGTTTCTTTATCACAATCACAGGGCCCGGTTCGCCGCCGGCCCGCGATCGGAGCGACCGGTAAAAACCACGGAGCAACACACCGTGTGCTTAGCGATTTCTGACAAATTCGGACTGCCGGAATTACCGCCGTCTCTGATGTTGAGGGGGGGGTTGCTAATTTAGCCTTTAGCTCCGCGGTGCTGTAAATCATGCCGCCGCGGAAGAGAAATGTCAGAACACATGTTGCCGGGCGGTGCGTCTGAGCGGAAGATTCCTCTAATTGGGCGAACGGGGACTCGGCGCGGTCCCCCCGCTTCCCCCCTCTCCCGCCCGCTCTCTCTCTCTCTCTCTCTGCATGTTAACACGCGGCGCGGAGATGAAACAGACAACGCCGTCTCATCCAGGCTCCGCGCCATTATAGAACAGACGCGGCTAGGAGAGAGAGAGGTACGATGCACAGCTTCAATGAGAGCTTTATATAACTTTCTGTTTGGTTTCTGTTTTCCTTCTTCCTCCTTTGTTTATTTGGCTTCTCGCTATACATGCGGCTCGACTCGACTTCCTGTTCTGACAGCCATTATCTCTATTATCCAACTCTGTAACCACCAATATCCTCTGAAAATATTAAAGTTCTTGACTGTGTTTTTTTTTTTTTAAATGGACAGTTCGTGTGGTGACCTCACTCACATGGGGGTTGCATAGTGGTGGTGATTGAGGTGAGATGAGGTTCTGTTCATTGCCAAAAACATTGAGACCCTTTAAATATGGAAGAACTCCCAGTATTAAAATATCTCCAAGGCTTATATTGTTGCTTCGGGAGGTTGATTCAATCTACCTGCAAAGCACTATCTCCTTAACTTTGGCTGAAAGACAGGCGAGTGAAATGCGGTTGGCTACAGTGTAGTTCTGTGAGGTGGTGGCACCTCTCTCTCTGATTTCTGCGGGTTAATTGACCCGGACGAGGGGCAGGTGTGAGTACTATGGTGAGGTGATAGCACCTCACAGGTATTTGTCTGAGCTGATTGTCCCTGATGAGGGTCAGGTGTAGGAGGCCTATATGTAGCCCCTGATTTCTGGGGTTCAGCGCAGACTCATTGTTTGTCAGACTCTTAGTGTGTAGGGGTGTGAGAATCGGCAGAAGTTACCGTGTTGATCCTATCTGCCTGATTTGATCACCGTTTAGTTTCTTCTCGAGTTGGTTATCTCTCTGCGCTGTGGAGGACATTTTGCCCTCGTCTCTTTAGTTTTCTTTTTGTTTTCTACCCGCCGGGCTGCGAATATCCTTTTTCTTTGTAAGTGACCCCACTCTGTTTTTCTAGTGGGGTTTTTTTTGGGCAGCTACGCTGCGGCGGTGTTTAATTTCTTTTAGTTTTCTGAGCCCGCTGACAGAAGTTTCAGTGAGTGGAGAGAGCGATTACTTCGCTCTTTATTATTTGGTTTTTCCCCTTCCCTTTCTATCGCTCAGCGATTTGGTGGTTATCCCTCAGGGTTAACTTTTAGATCCCCTCGGTCCGCAATTGCGTCCCACCCTCCTCAACCGTGACAAGTTCATTATGCTCTAATGGTCTGATGACTGCACAGATCAGGTATGGAAAGAAGCAGTGAGCTGCAACATGCAGTTTAAAGAGTGTTTGCTTGTGTTCTCAGAAATTTATGGAGGATGTTGCAATGATGAGACAGGCCTACTAATATGATTTGGCCTTCCAAAGTTGGAAAAAAAAGAAAAACAACAGCTCTTCCCATTGTTTGAAAAGGGGTTTATAGAAGTCTTCTGTTCTTACCCAGCCATATGAGTTTGGCAGCAGCCAGAAAGAGCGTATTTTAAGAAAAAGAAAGTCAAAGACTCTCAAATACCACAAACGGGGGATGAACTCCTGTACCGAGAGTGAACATCCTTAACCACCTTTCTGCCATGCTAACGGCCTGAGCCCGGCGGCCCTTCTCACCAACACCCTCCCTGCTGCTCAAAAGGTGTCCAGTACTATTTGTGTACCTGCTGCGATCTACACGTGTGTGCCTGTTGCAATCTACACGCGTGTGGCTGCTACAATCTACACGCGTGTGTCTGCTCCGATCTGCACGCGTGTGGCTGCTTCAGTCTACACACGTGTGGCTGCTACAATCTACACGCGTGTGGCTGCTACAATCTACACGCGTGTGGCTGCTACAATCTACACGCGTGTGGCTGCTGCGATCTACACGCGTGTGGCTGCTACAATCTACACACGTGTGGTTGCTACAATCTACACGCATGTGTCTGCCGTGAGCAGCCGTCGCCAGGCGACCCGGCCCCCGGCTGCAGAGCCTCAGCCGGACGCGGCGGAAGCGGAGGAGACCTGGAACAAACCCGGGCGGGGATTCGGCACGCGCGCCTCGCGACTGGCTCCCGTCCAGCCGTGAAAAATGAATTTGCGCTCCCCTCCCGTAATTACATAAGTGCGCTCTCTCCTGTCCTGCGGGCCTCGCTACGTGCATTTTAATTAACACAATAAGTCACATCAATATTTCAGGAGGCCCTCTCTGCGAACCTTCTCCCGGTGCTTCCAATAACCGAATGACAATATTAGAGGCATTATTCCCCGGCTGTAATGAAGTGAACCCAACACTTCCCGCTCCCCGAATAAATTGCACAGGGACTCAGTCAGGTTTACCGCACAGACAGAAAATGTTCAGGTACATAAAGACCCATCAGCGAAATAAATACATTCATCATATTCACTCAATTAAAGACAAATGGACTGTGAAAATGGAAAGGAGTCAGTACGGAGACTTTGAGTTGCCTTCCTGTAAACCTGGTCTTTTAATACATACAAAAAAGATCAGACCCATTTTTTCTTTCTTTCTGAAGGAAACGGCTGAAGGAAAGTAGCTGGCTGTTTCCCTCACTCACTCAGTGAGTAACTGGTCACTGAGCACATGGCTGACAAATAAGAATGTCATAAAGGCCAGCGGAGTGGTCTCCTTCCTTCTTTATAAATCAGACCTCCGCAGTAAATAGACAGAAGGTCATATTTTTTTATTGATCAACACGAACGCCCCAAATGAATGTGCTGAAAATGAGAGCTACTGTATGCCCCAGGGAGCTGGACGGGACCCCGACATCCCCAGCTCTCCATCACTGTTAATCACCGGCCTGATGAGGCCGTTCCTATCTACAGCTCCCCCCATAACTCACAAGGCTCCTCCACCGGGAAAATCACATCATCTTCACCAACACTCCTTCCCCAATTCAGCGAGGAGGCCTAATTCATTTTGCCAAAATAAACTGTGCACTAACTAAATGCTCTATAAATTATAACCAGCTGCAGTGTAAAACTTTTTTTGCTTGACTTTTTTTTTTTTGCTCAACGCATACGAGCAAGTTTTTAAATTACGCTTTTTTGCTTCTTGTCCTGATAACTTTCCAGATTTCTGTCCACGTCGGAGATTAATGAGGTGCAAACTTTAAATATATGCTACGTGCAAGACAGAAAAATAATCAGAAACATTCCAAATTTAGTCCTTTAATTATCATTGACCCACTTTGATGTGCGGTCTTCTGATGAGGACTCGGCATAAAGCACATCAATGTAAATGAGTAAAAGGTCTCGAGTTATTTTTTACATTCTCTATAGGATTCAAATGAGACGGGCCTGCACCTGTCTCATCTGAATCTTCCTGCTGTTTTGGTTTTTGCGCCCCAGCTCCATCACACTGCAGGGTTTGAGTTTCTCTTTCTCCCCAATTTCAGTCTCCATAGACCGTATTTAACGGAAGACCTATTTATTATAAGAGACAGAGATTTTGCTTAGAGTGTACTCACATATTTGATACATACACAGCTACTGTTGCTTATTTTAGTGTTCACCTTGTGCTATTATTACAGTTTATAAAAAGAATAAACAGTAATACAGAAACAGGCTCATAAACATGTAATTACCCTCTGCAACCCTTTCCCTAATGGTCTTTATTTTGTTAATGTTTGGCGCAAGACGGGACTTAAAAACAAAATACTTTTTCCTCCCTTGCACCATGGACTCAAGTTTAGAAATAAAATCACCGTATTAATTCTTGGTTCTTCTGCTTCTGAAAGAAAACAACTTGTATTGTTCCCAGGGAAACAAGGACTTGACAGATTTACTTTTGTGGCAAACCGCAAGAGAAACTTCAAGATGCAAGAAGCTGAAATGGTACTTCAGAAAGGGCGGTTTCCAAAATAACAGGCCAGGTATTCAGCAAAGGCTCTAACTAAACATGGTTCTGGAAGTGCATGTGTGTCTTACCACACTGACTGCTTTGAAATTTCTTAGAACTACATAAGATAATGTGGCTCCCAGTTTTCACAGTGGAAAAACTTTCAAACTTTTCCTTCATTTTTTTTCTGTGCAATTTAGAATCTCAAGTTTTGCCTTTCAGGTTATTGTTGTGCCACCAGAACATGCCCAAGCAGCACTGCAACTGAAAGGTGGCCCCCACCCTCTGATACACTAGCCTGCAAGCCAGTGCATGATCCACACTGTACTACAGGAGGGCCAATGCTGCCTGCAGAACAGGCGCATCTCTCAGTTATTACAAACGGCGCAGGAGTCTTTGAGTTCCTCTTTGTGCTCCACTGGGAGATTGTAATGCAGTATAGTGAGGAACACTGGCCAAATAACACCTGCCCCTGGCAGGATAAGGTCAACTGTGTCCCACTGATGTAATGGAGTCCTAGGTCAGAGTCGGCTTAGGATAGATTTTTGGCTCAAAGGTGAAACTTCCAGAATGAAGGGACCAGCCTGCCTCGTGGTGAGGGCCTAAACTCAGCCCCTCAGGGGTGCCACGGAAGTCTCTACATAAAAACATCAGCTTCACCTTCATAGCCAGAAGGTTCATTACACTTCTATTTGTCGACTGCACTAACCACCATAAAGTCAGAAGGCCAGTATTAAAGGTGCGTGTTTCTCCGTAACTTGACTTTCTCATTGATTGAAATCAATCTCGTCTTTGCAGTCATAGTCGCAGCGGAGGCAGGTGAACCGGGGAAGAGAGTTTTAGAACGCTCAATCATTTTTTATGGCTTTTCGGTGTATTAAATTAACAATCTGCAATCAGACAAACAGCTGCGAATTTGATTGCGCAGTCGGTTCTGAATAAATCATTTGGAGCAAAGTGATCCGAGAGCCACTTCAGATAAGATGCGTTAAGGTTCACCGTTCCAGAAACAAAGTGCGGATGATTTCCAGTGGAAGGCACCGGCGTGCGGTGTCAGGCATTTGTCTTCCTTACGGAATAAATAAAACTGGGAAAACCGGGAGCGCTCAGGATTTTTTCCCTCTATAACATTATCTTATCTAATTAGCATGGCTGCAGCTCTTGCAGTATATATCAATTACTCCACACCCCATGGGACGACATTAGGTGTACCATCTGAAATAGTATCTTGGTTTAATTGGTGAAAGCGTGAATGCTGAAAAAAAACCTGTATTCATGTGCCAATGGATACCACCATTCAGTGAAACAATTTTCCTGGGTGTTGAACATGTCAAATTGCAAGACAGAAACTCTGAATTTAATTATGAATCAAGAACAAACAACTGAATCCACAAATAAGTTTATTATTATTATTTTTAAACAAGATCAGCAATCATAAAATAAAAGCAGTAACGTAGTATAGCAATAAATGGATTGAAATGTTCAGTGAATCGAGAGGTCAGTGCATGCAATCTCTGCAGTGAGGGGCCCCAATAGGTTTTCAACAGCACATGAACCACTCAGGTTAACCTGTGGGGCCTCTGTAATTATCTTTGGTTGTTTTTCAGCCATTTAAATGCCTTTTGCCAGCATCTGTCTGATATGTGGGGTAACCCGCAAAGCTGTGGTCCAGCTGATTAACCATAAAATTAGACTTTTATTGGGGATAAGAGTTTGAGTTGGTGAGAGGTTCGGCGAGCTCTCGGAAACGACCTTCGCACCGTTCTCCTTTTTTTTTCACGCTCCAAGTATCTCTAAAGTTACCAAAACCCCAGAGCTCTCCGCTAGTATTAAAGACTCATATTTTACCGCTCGCGATGCCCAGAATCTTGCTCCAGCATCTGCTCCGCTCGCAGCAGGTAGGGAAAAAAATCCATCACCTTCCCGTGGGGTTTGCATAATCTTCTGGAGGAGGTGAAGTGCGGCTGTTGGGCTATTTGTTGCCACGTCCTGGGACTCGCGCTGTCTCCTTGTGTTTGATATCTGACGATGTGTGCTCTAACTTCAGACGGCCGCTTGCCCGCCACTTTTTTTTTTTTTAATACAGCGTACTCTTTTTTCCCCCCTCTAAGCTTGCCGCTCGACCTCCCCCTTCCGCGCCCCGCCCCGAAGGGCCCGTCCTCCAGCTGGGCTTCAGCGAAGCTTAAGGTGACCCCCCTCCTGTCTGCGCACTCTCCGGTAGTTCATGCCGCCTGAATGTCAGCTGCCCGTCGGAGCTGGCGGCTAAGATACTGAGGGGATTTCTGGGTTACGCTGAGATCTAACGCGGGGTTGGCTCCCGTCGACTGTGACAGCCGCTCGCACATCTGAATAACCCAGGCTACGGTCTATCCGCACGCTGCTCTCTCTACTTTATTTCTGAAGTAGCCTACACTCTGTGTTGACCCAAAGATTTTATTGCAATGACAACAGTACTGTGTTGTAACTCTCCCATCAGACAACCATCCAGTAAAGATGGGCAAACCCTTATGGGGAGTGACGTTAATTTAGATTATTAGTAAATGTTAATTATTTTGGTGATTTACGGCTTTATATTTAAATGTAGCTATTAATCAAAATGATAAAAGTGAAAAGTTAAGGAAACGTGATACCAAAAAAAGGACAAGGGCTGAAGTGCATCATGTGCACACGTAAATGTTCTATTGGCACGCATCATCCACCATTTGCATAACTGGATGGAGATTCTATAGCGAGGTCTTGCAGCCCAGGGTCAGAAAAAGGATCTTAATCAGTACTGCTGGGAGGACCCTATGATGCGATGGCAGTGGAGGTGTCACCAGAACCTGCTCTGTCACACACAGGCCACGTGCGAGCTAACAGGGGAAGACCCCACAGAAATCACACAATGCCTTTCTTTTTTTTTTTTACCTCTTTCAAATTGTGGGATGGGATTCGCGCGTCGGGACGACAGCGGCACACATTTGAGAAATGCCGGCTCCATTCCTGTCTGACTGCAGAAGAGTTATGCCTGGGAGTGTCTAACCAGCTCCAGCCTTGTGGCAGAGGGCTCTCCGAGGACCGGCTGGCCATTTGTATTCTGCCTAAGGAAGTCGTTACAAGTGTGGACATTTTACTGACTCTATTGAGAGAGGGCTCAATAATTCTGCTGCCAGAGAGGTCTCCCTGCTGACTGAGAGCAGAAGCCATTTTAAAATAAACTGCTGCCAAGATCAATACTCTGCTCCTTCAGTCTCCCCATGACAAAAAACCCCAGTGTACACCTTTGTGAGTTTTTATTTGTTTTGAACGAAACGCCTCGGTACTCGTTCAGTTCAGCTATACAGTAATAACGAGCAACAGGACCTGGTCATTATGTCACGCCATTGCATCTCCCTTGCATACTTACAAATCCCCACTTACTCATTACAGGGTGCAACCCTGCCCCTGCACAAGCGCACACGCGCACACACATTCAAGAAAGTGCACAGCACATGCATATCTGTACCCACAATCCTATGACACCTGTATTTCAGGGGGGTGAATGGAGAACGTGGCAGGTCACTGCCAAAACTGATCGCTGAGTTATGTCCTCCAATTTAAACCCAGGGGAAAAGTGCTCATGCCACAGGAGTAAGCAGCAAACTAATGAGTGGAACATACGCCAAATGCAATTCAGATTAAGAGAATTTTCAACAATATAATAAAATGTTAATAACAGGAAATAGCACGAAAATATCATTCTGCCCTCTGACTTATCAATTTGTCAATTTGAAAATTTCAACCAAAGAGGTTTTGTGACTAAGCAGTGCCATGACAAAGTAGTTCTGCAGAAACACGTGGAAACCCATAAATCTGAGAAAAAATGTCTGCTATAATTTGACCAGGCCTGTGCCATTACAGTATGTATCCGCGAACACTGCATCTCCACATCTCACCTGGTTTACCCTTGATCTGTTAAAAAGGGTGTGTGGTTCCAAAGGCATGGAAATGGCAGCTAACGGCCTTCTGATGAATGTGCAGTAGCCACATATTTCCTTCTCCCTTAAATGTGTTTGTTGTTATTGATCAGTCTAAACAAAACCCGGCAAAACAGAGCAGGAGTCACCTTGATATAATTGTGTCAATCAATCATCCAGAAACTGGTGCTATTCTTTCCTGGCATTGCTATTAACATAAATGTTTTACGGCAAGAGGAAGATAAACCTGTAGAAGCCAGTTATTTACAGAATGGACCAACTCACAGTATCCCATTCACTCATTTTTCATGGTTGGCTGAAACTCGCATCAAAATTAATTCATATTAGAACTTATCAAATATTCATATTTTAAGCCCTCTACCAAGACCGCACATTACCAAAGTAGGCAGTAGGGAAACCTACCACAGAAAGTCAATCAAGAACAAAGGGCTAAAGAGCTCTGAGATTTCTTAAGTTTACCCTGCTAAATCCAAGAGCTAACATTAGCCCATATGTCAGGATGTGGGAGAAACTTATCAGTGTTGGGCCAATGTCTTAATCTCAAGACAAAATCGAGGAACTGTGGAAGAATACCAGGCTCATCTTGATTCAACAACCTGACATTGTCACGGTTTCTGTGCAGGTAGATCATTTTTCTGTGCCTGCACCGGCTCAGTGGTTAGCATTCCGATTAGCCACTCGGCTAATCGTTATTTTGGTGTGTGGGGACGATTAGTTCGAGCTTGCAGATTAGCCACTCGGCTAATCGTTATTTTTGGTTCCTGTGGGAGGATTGTTCCTGCTTGAACATTCCATGCATTCCTGCAGGGTTACCTCTGATCAGTTTCACCTGTGGGTTGCTCACATCTTCCGCTGATTACCAGCCACACCTGTGGCTGGGTATTTAAAGCGTCAGTAGGCAGTGGAACGGTGCTTGAGTGTAACGTGTTTTGCTCTAGCCAGTTCCCTGTCGTATTTCTGAGGAAGGTGTAAGGATTTTAAGAACAAAGAAATTTAAAAGAATTCTGACTTCAGTTTGTTTGTTTTATTTGGAGAAAGGTATTAGGACGGTATATGTCCAGATTCTGAGGCTGGCGGTTTTAAGGGGTTATTGTGTCGCCGTTGGGGCACAAACCTTTCTGCCTCTTACTAACCAGTTTCCCCCCTGGTTTTAGTTGGCCTCAGAACTTCTTCTGTTTGTTTTTTGAAAAGACATTTTCTTTCTCTCTGCTTCGGGTCAAAGTCGTTTTCTTTTCTTTTCCCTGTTCCTTTATTTTCTTTATATACTCCTTATTCCTCAGTTACCCGTTTAGGGGTTTATTCATTTTTTGGGATACGTCCCTTAGGAGTATAGCACCCCCTTATTTCGTCTCTCACGAGACTCAGTGGTTACTGGAGTGCCCCTTTAGTAACTTATAGATCCCCTGTTTGGTCGCGTCTGGTCTTCACACTTCCCCTCCCTCACAGACATGGTGTTTTGTGATGGATTTTATGTTGAGTTAACCCTATTCACACATCTTACACCCACATATTGTCCACTTCTAGACAGGAAATTTAAATTGTGGGCCTTTTTAAACTTCAGCATGTGTCCAGTCAAACTCAAAATAGCATTAACTAAAATAGCATTATGCCTGCTTTTTCAAATGGTTTTTGAGTGTGAATGGTTTTTACATTCTAACTAAATGAACATCACTCTCAACAGCACACAGTTCACATTCTAGTCCAATAGGGGGCACTAACAAGTTGAGGAGTTTTTGCTATTTGTTTTTAGTAACAACTGACACTTTGTACAGAATTTCACAACTTCTCTCTGAAGTAGCATGTTAATAGTAAGATTGTGATTGTGAAATAGCTTACTCCGTGTCCATATTCAAATTTTGAATTCAATTAAAAACTACAAAACATCAGGTACATCGGCATGCATTTTCCAAGCGATTTGCAATGGAATGGTAACATAATGCAATTTCAGTTATTACAATTCAATATCTAAATGGAAATGTTTCCAATGTTGTGACTATCCATATTCCATCATACCTTCATTACTACACAGACATTGTCCATTCCTTTAGATGCTATTATTCTTATAGCAGTGCCATCATATTATAATTTGAAAGTACACAATATATGTTTTTTTTGTAAATGGTCTGAGATTTCTTGATTTTGTTTGTCAGTTGGCTAAGTGGAAATAAATTTAGGTCTGCAGGTGTGTGAAAATTCTACCTAACTCCAAAAACATCCCAGTTTTCCTGCAGATTCAGGTGTGAACTAGCCAGCTTGACTTGCTGCCAGATTCTGTTACTTAATGTAAAATAGGTTAATTCCTGATTCACTCTTTCTTTTAATAGCAAAATTTAAATGAAAAAGCATCCAATGGATAGCCCTATAGAATATTGGCATTATAATTTATGGAATGCTGATTGATTATGATTGTCTGGTTATCATAACAGGCATCTCCTGTGTAAGACCACATTAATTTGACACATAAACTGATAAGGATTTCTTACTGTATATACTAAGACACACATAGGCTACATGTGGTGTTCTGTAATTACATAGTGACACCTGACTATTCAAATGTTTTCAATAAATCAATCGACTGGAAATGTAAAAATGTAAATTAATCAATTCCACTATTAAATGAATTAATTCAGATTAGAGTCCCCATCATCTTCTTTATGGTCTAGTTAAGTGGATTTACATCGACAGGGCTGCATTAACCAAATATCTTTGATGTTGAAAGATCGTGAAGATGTAAGGAGATCTGCAGAGTGATTCAGAGACAGAAGAAGCTGGTCTTGCAGTGGAAGGAGTGGAAGTGGAGTGGAAGCTGGCTGGCTGTACACTAAGAAGATGGTGACTTGGGGGGGTTAGTGGTTCTGGTGGGACTTGTCTTGGAACCAAGCTCAAAGCAGGTTGGCCTTTCCGGAGAATAAATCACCCGACTCCAACGCCGGCTCGACCCGACCCCTGATCCCCTGCACCGGCACGGTCCGACCCCGACCGCGCTCCGATCTGACCCGGGCCGACTCCGCCGCGTGCGCTAATACTCCACCGCCTCGCCACGCCGGCGTCCGGGAGCGCATTATCACACCGCCGCAGACATGATAGATGGATAGATAAAAATATGAGCTCCTCTGGCAATAAGAGCCCCAGCTCTTTGGCTGCACCAGGGGGCCAAGTTCAGAGTGGAAGCATTTCGGCCGAACTTAAGACTTAAGACCAACCCGCCGACGCCCGTGGAGATGGCCTTCGCCTTCACAGTCACCCCCTCCTACCTCAAACTGCCAACTCCCCATTTTCTTCACACCTAAAGAAAAAGACATACAAATAAATTTAATAAATAGATTTAAGTCCTTAAGAAAATAATTACCTTTGAAGAAGGAGGGGACAAACAGACAGCCATCACAATGCACACAAGAGTGCCATCTCCCCCACCCACTTCCCACTCGGTGGAATGAGAGGCACATACGAATGCTAACTGCCGGAGGGGGTGGGGTGTCTCCAGCGTGTGGGGCGTTGATGTGTTGGGGGAGTGAGGCACAGCGAGATGAGTAAACATGTGGATTTGGTGAGGACGGGGCCTCTTGTTTGATCACCCATCAGGTGTCAGTGGCATCCCAGACTCCAAAGACCAGGAAGAGCATCACCTCCTGTTTGTGCAGAGTGCTCCTCTTCAAAGGACCCAATGCATCTTTGCTGCCTGCGCATTTCTACAGAAAATGTATTTCAGCACAAACCTATAATAGTGGCTTCTTCAGAAATGTACTGGGTATAGTACAAATGCATCAGTGCTAATTTCTTTATCTCTACACAGTGTTTTTATAACGGGAAAGTATCCAACCTCAGTTTGCAATTATATCAAAGGACAGTTGGTGTCATTTACCTCAACAGCAATTAAAATATTCTGTGGCGAGATGATGTCTAATCTGAATCAAAATATCACGAATAAACACACAGATAGTGAAGATCTTTTATGTACCTTTTTCACTGGAGTGAAATATTTCCAAACGTGTTCAATTAGCTGTGCTTGAATTGCATATGAATTTTGAAAATACAACAGTCGTTAATTTTCTCCGCGCATACTCTTTCTCAGATCTGAGATATGGCTGTACATGCGTGGCGCTGGATACACGAGGCAACCCGCCCTCCTTATAATTAATGCCGTGAGCCAATCGGCTCACTTACATACATATTTTTGTTCGCGAGGCGCAGTTGGCCCTGCATCAATGCAAATTTGCGACACTAAGTTAAGAAGTTAACTTAAATGAGAGGGAAAGCGAGACGAATTCCCGCTCCGCGCTCGGAGATGGTAAATGTTAGCGCGCCTGCTGCATCGGACTCCGCGCCGCGTTGCCGTTATGAAAAATAGTCTGCTATTTTGGAACCCCCTGGCAGCCCCCGTGAATCACCAAGGCCCCCGAGCTCATCCATCTTTTGTCAGAGATGAAGCCAAACTCACGCCATCTCTGGAAGCTGCTAAAGAATGAGGAGGAACACGAGGAGGTAAAAATAAACCGCGGGAGCTTGGGTAACTACACAGATAAGTCACTTTACAGGTTGCCTGTACCGGCTTTCTAAAGTGGAGCTTTGTTGCTGCAACGGGAATGTTTTTTTTTCATCTGTTTTAGTGAAAATTGATATGCCGTTGTCCTCTGCTCAGAGTTAACAAGCAACTGTATAATTTGGTGAAAATCCTAAACTTACAGAAAGAGAACATATTTTTTAAAAAGCAATCTAAAACAGTGCCTCTGAAAAATTAACATACTGTTTAATTACAAATTACACTAGGAAGTTTCCCGAGCATATTTCCCTTTCACAGCTTTCAATATACACATCCTTGATGAAATAAAATGCTTTTATTGGCAAGAATCGACAAAAATAAGCAAAATTTACTCAAAACAACACATACATACACACACGCATGCACGGATGGGCACACACACACGCACACACACACACACACGCATACACACACACACACACACACACACACACACACACACACAAAGTCCTAATTTAACATATTTAAGGAGCTTGGTCATATTTAAGAAATCAATTCATGTTTCTTGGCAGAGGCTAAGAACTAAATATTTAGTTAAGTACTTGTGTTGCTAAAATCATAATCCCAGTTCATCGAATGCCACTGTAGCTGATGAGAGAAAGCAGGAAGTAGAGCTCATTAAACTCATATTGATATGATGAGTGTTCCGGAACCCTCAGTCAGATGCACTGCCTCTGATTCAGAAAAACCTTAGAAGCAGTTTTGCAAAAGGGTCATGATACCCAGTGCTCTTTAAGCCACTACGTTTGACCTCTGCATTCTGTTTGCAGATATTAAAATACTTTTGTTACAATATTAGATGTACTGGCTCACTTGTCTTCATTGATGATGTAACTGATGACAGCAGCAGCAGAATGAATAGGACAGGTGTTTGCGGGCTTTTCTTCATTATGGTGAGAATTCATCAGTCATAAACTGTCAAGGTCCTTCCTTAGCCAAATAGGACCTGTGCTCACCAGTACCCTCTTTCTTTTTAATGATGTTACAAACAGTTGATTTTGGTAAGTCTAAGGTTTGGCCTTTGTCTCCAACTGTTCTTTTTCTCAGCCTCATAATGGCTTCTGTGACTTTCATCGACACAACACTGGTTCTTATGCTGAAATACACCAATAATAGACTTCAAAGGCAACCAAAAGCCTAGAATCAAGATTAGATACCAATAGCTCTCTCATACCTCCACTAAAGCAATTGAACACACCTGACTAATCATAAACACCTGTGAAGCCATTTGTCCCGAACATTATGTCACCCTGAAATGGGCGGCTATGCACAAAAAGTGCTGATATGTCTACACGGTGAAACCAAAATGTATTAATGCACCCTTTAATAAAGGTTCAATCTGCAATTTAACCACATATAAATCTAAAATGATGGAGTACAGAAGTACAGAAAATATGACTTTGTCCCAAACAGACATATGGTGAATACAGTGGTCACTTACACATATATATACAGTGAGCGCCATAATGTTTGGGACAAATACATATTTTTTCGGCATAGAATGACTTTCTCAATTCACAGCTTACAATTTTTTTTTTTTTTTTGGCAGGGGGTTTTGGTAATTGGAATGTTTCAGAAGCTGGAAGATTACAGCATAAGTGTCACACCCAGGAATCAAACCCACAACCTCATGGTTGCCAGACCAGCACACTGCACAGCCGTGTGTAGCAGGCAAGGTCTCAGCAGCACCCTCTTGTGGTGGGTTCGCCCCGTCATAGCGGGGATTGGGAGAGGGTGAGGGCCACAGACAATATTCATGTACAGTAACACGTCCAGATTGCCTGTCAATCGGAAGCCCAGCAGACAAAAACGCCCGAGATGGCTTCTGAATGCATGAGGTCACATGATGATGAACGACTCCCTGCCAGAGATGAGAAGCGGGCGACACTGCTCGGAGCCAAAACCGCATCAAATGAGAAATTGACAGCAAACCCAACATTAGATAACGCCGCGAAAGTAGTCGTCGGAAATGTGCTGGCAGGTATTAGCTTATCTTTTTCCAAGTTCTCTCAAGACGCTTCGCCGGTTGAGCGTGCTGCACCTCCTGCGCTCTCTGTTCACAGAGACGTTTTGACATTTTACTCGAAATGGGAAACATGGGTGAGGCTGAACGCCGGGTAAGTACACACAGCGAAAGTCCCCCCATTAGTCTCTCTATCTTAAACGAGCTTCTTTCATTGGCCCCAAGGCTGTGGTTAAGCTGCAGTCTCAAACTGGTGATGCAGGCGCTTAACCTGCTCTTTCTCTTCACGCCGTTTGTTTTGTGGAAAGAAAAGCGGAGTGCGAAGCGCAATTAAATGAAAATGAGGAGGTGTGAACGGGTCAAACACCGGGGAGGAAGAGCAACGCGCATCACTGTAACAACCGTGCCTTTCCTGATGTGTGAGCCAGAAGAACCCACAGCAAAATCAGAGCAGAATGAAGGGACTGAAGCTAGTTTGCCTGAGATGGACGTTTCTCAAATATTAAAGTCAATATTAGCAATAATAGCCAGCAGCAAAAATCAAACACACGCTGTCTGTGAAATTATCTGATATTGAGATGTGAACATAAAGAATAAAAAATGTTGTAACCCCCTTCCCCCCCACCACCCACCCCCACCCCCAATCGCCCATTCCTGGGTCCTCATTCCCCGAATACTGCGAGGAGGCACCAAGGCGAGGCGGTTCCCCACTCGAGGAAGAGAGATATTATCGCACCGGCACACATCTGTGACTTTCATCCCGACTCGCTGCTTAATTGAGCGTCGAAAGCGACGGCTCTGTCGGAGAACGCGGCGGCCCGACCGACCGGCCCCCGCTTCCAGACGTGCGCTAAGTTTATCTTCGGCAAATAGATCGGCGGCGTTTTTAATATGTGTCTACTGTAATGGTCTCCTTCCCTCAGCACCCAGACCCATTTGGAGTTTTCTTTTTTTTCCTTTCCTGCTGCTGGGCAAGGCCATTTAATAGAATTTGAATTCCAATTTGACTCTCCTGCTTAGCTGCCTTAATTTGAAGGCGGCCCGCCCGTGCCCCCCAAAAGTCGATCGGAGTTCATTTGCGCGGGGCTGTTTTGCATCCTCTTTGTACTCACCGGCGCGTGGCACAGAATTTCAACTCAATAATAAAATAGCTTAGCGCGCCGTTCCCTTCAGGAGCGACAAAAACTACTCCTGTCTGAAGAGGAACTCTCTGACCCGTTTTATATCGTTTTGTTTTTTTTTTCTACCCAGCCGCCCCCGACCCCTTTCTCCACAATACATTTGCTTATGCTGTGCGGTGCTCGTTTTGTTTGTTTACAACACTGCTGGAGCAGCAGACTGAAGCCTGAACTTGAGGAATCTTTTGTGTCAACCCTAAAGCAAACGGCTATTGGTGTTTTCTTTTTCATGAGTGCTGAATCGGTGAGGTTTTGCAATTATTTCTGTCTTCTCATCCCGTAGTCTGTGTAGCCAAATATATATTTAATAGACATATTTTATATATAAAGTGCAATAATTGTAAGAACACCATTCATCTATCAGTGTGTAAGTATGAGTTGCAGTCTCTGGTATAAATACTTCAAAAACATGAATTGAAATGCACACTTATGTTCTTGGAGATGATTATATGATGGCCTGCATATTGTCCCTGCAGCAAGAGAAAAAAGAGAAGAAAAAATAGAACATTTCTGGTCTCAATGCAGTGATAAGGGTCACACATATGCTCTGGGGTTTAGTTACAAGTTAAAACTTTAATTAAGTTAAGTTTCCTTCAGGAGTTAATGAGTTACACATATGGACTATACCCAGAGTTACAGTGCTAATTGAAAGGCATAATTGATTATATGCATACACCCAGAATTTAAATGATGAATCATTACGGCATCAAATGCCTGGGCACTGCGTTATTACCCTAGAATCAACCGATTTATTCACAATTGGACCTACAGTACACTCAAGTTAAGCCAAACATTGTGATCCTCAGCTGTTTGAGCACATTTAGACATGGGTGTGTAAACAGTGCGTAAGTGAAGGGTAGCTGAGGTACATGCACGCGTTGGGCAGAGTGTGAGGGCAGGTCCCACGTTAGATGGAGATGACCGCACTCACAATCCTTTAGGCCATAGGCATTTTACCCACACAAAAGGTGGGATATTTAGTATTCAGTAACGAGCGAATGGGTTCAATTAAATGTTTTTTATTAAATACAGAATGCTTAATCTGTGATATAAATGTATAATTATGAATTAAAATTTACACTGCGTTGTCACTGTTCAAGTGCAGAATTATTTCCGTCAGCTGCTTCAGATTGTTGGATTATTGATCTGAATCACAGCAATTCCCCAGCCTCTTGTAAGATTAAAAAAACTAGCACTGCTATCATTGAATGTTTGGTGTCTCATTAAGATGAACTCCTTTTCCTAGGTGGCTTGTAGGTTCATTATTTAAATGATCCATTTGCCCTCAACACACAAGCCTTCTACAGGGAGTACCGGAAGAATGCACTCTCATCACACTGGTCAATTAGAAGCAAAAATGTGGGCAGAATGTTAATATATGAAGCGGCTATTTTTAACATATCAGGACCTGTATTCAGATGTGTGGTGCCAGCTCTATGAAGGCACCGAGCCCTCTTAATTTCACTAGTGATGTCATTTCAGTTTCTCACAATGAGAGTCTCCTCAGAGTTTACAGGTGTCAGGGCAGGGTTCTACAGTGCTCCCATTTTAGAAGCGATCGTTCCTGAAAATTGATGTGTGCTAACTGGAAAAATAGTTTAGGAGCACATCTGCTAATTGGGGTCCAAGAGTGTGCTCTGAATTTTTTTTTTTAACTGAAGAGAACATGTGCACCTTGGAAGAAATGTTAGAATCGAACCCTGCAGGGATACTAGGAATGCTGCATAAGTGGAATTCCTGTGCCAGTATTTTTGTCCGTGTGGACAGGGGTTAAACCTGAGCAAATGTACCTTTTCCAGCGCCTGTACGGAAGCACCTCTCTATATCGGAGAGGAGCAGGTGCGCACGGCCGGCCCGAACACCTGCTTTGAGAACACGCACAACTCTGACTTTACCCAAAACGCTTAAGCTTAAGCATGCATGCAGGTCTAAATAGGACATTTTAGCTCAGTGCTGCTACCTCTCCCGTTTACCGATAATGAACTCCGCTGTGTGTTCCAGAATACCACCCCCCCCCGTGCTCCTTCACCAGCCATCAATTACAGAGTAGTTACCTTCTGATTACAAAACATGAGTTTTTTTTTTTGTTGCTTCTTTCTTCATTGATATCTCCTCTCTCATCGAGTCTCTCCCTGTGGTGCACCCTTGTCTAACTCTTGCTCCATGTCAGCAAATGGTCATACACATGGTACTTGAATAGATTTACAAATATATTTCAGATGCACAATTTCAGTAATTATGCATGTATTTTTATGTAAGATATGGATAATGCAGTGTAAAACTACACATAGAATGAAATATGACCCAATTCTGTGGGACAGTGTTAGTAATGTTCCATTTTATGGTCATCTACCAAAAACATGCTTTGTTTTTTTTGTTTTTTACATTTTTCTCCTATTTGGAATGAATAAACTGTGAATAAGGCTGGTGACAAAGTGTGCGGTGACAAAGCAAGTGCAGCCTGGTAATGTTCAAAATTAAAATATCCATCAAAAAAACACATAGATTTTAATGTGGTGTTAGACTGCCAGACTCAAAATAGGCTTTCTAGCAGCAGTCGGGCCAGCTAAAAACAGGTGCTGTCCCCGCTAGCCAAGAAAGAGCCTGAATGAAGGAAACAAGGAGCGTGGGTGCCCCATCCTGAACCAGGCAAGAGAGCGAGGCTCTGATGGATAGCCATTACCAGCCACCCCTGATATATAGAGAATGCCCCTTACTGTGCCAGAGAGCATCCCTCACCAGACCAGCCAGCACATTCATTTGGGGGACTATTGGGGGTCAGATACACAGAGTGTGTAAGTACACAGTGTATTTACACACCAGTGTCAGTGTGACATGGTACCAGTGCTGGTTACTGTGCTCATTCGGGACAAGATACGACTTGCACAAATTACAATGGCCAAGGCCACTTTATCTTATGAGAAGCCTACACAAAATAGCTTGCGTGCATGCACTTGCGGGCACATGCACATGCACGCACACACACGCACACACAGACACACACACACACAAAGCAGTCCCATCCATGGCAGACTCTCCCTGTTAAAGTCAAAAACAGATAATAAAGCTAATTCACATATCAGACCAAAACAACAAGCAATTGTCAGTCAGCCTCAGCTGTGCATGCCTGGAGGAGAGCCTGCTCCTGTCCAATTGGCTGAGGGCTCACTTAGCTTTGGGAGACAGCAGGAAGCTGTGACAGTAGGCCAACTCTGAGAAGCCGCCCCCTCGGCTATTCCCCACCCCTCCCAGCTTCACAGTCAGACTTTAATCAAGAATGTGGTGACACTGAACCAAACCTGATGCTATTAAGAAACACTGTGAAACCTTTTTTAATCTGCTGCACGAATACGCAAATTCCAGTTTTTATCTCGATTCACGTACAATCACAATCATGTGTTTCATGATTAATCTCAATTTAACTTTGAGTTATCTCAAAGTGCTCGGCTCGACATTCTTGAATGAAAACCGATTATAAAATCCTGTTTGAAAGCTATTCTGCAGTGAAACAGGTGGAAAATAAAGCAAAGCTGTAACTCTCTGTGCCATAAAGCTCAGACAAAGGCCTAAATCAAGTGTTTAATTAACGGAGCCTGTGGAAATGAATGGAGGCTATTAACAAGTGGGTCCTTGAAAAGCCCTCTGGAAAATCACTCCAAAACACTTGATACCACTGGTCAGAGGAGCCGTGGCTGGCTCAACAGGGCGTAAAATTGGAAGTTGAAGAAGAGAAAGACTGCCGGTGCCTAATTTGAACAATAATGCAAACACACAATCACCAAATGCACTCCAACAGGAATGACAAAGAGACTTGCAAAAATGTAAATTATTAGTGAAACTTGTAGCATGGAAGGGTAAGCAATTAACGTCAGCAACTTTAGGAAAGTATCTGCTACTGCCGTATCGAATTGAGCCAAATCAAGTAATAACTGCTTGCGAAATGCACTGAGTAATTATAGACCCAGCCAAGCACACAGCGTGTCTACCATCAGCAAACCTTAAGACGGCAAAGGTGAAGATTACTGACTGGGTAAATTGAGGTATTTATTACAGAGGTCTGCACAAGTCCGATCATGGGATTTCTCAAAATATGTTAATAAACATTACGCGAAATATTTGTGAATCTCATTTTATTTGTGGAATGTTCATGCTATTTACCCCCATACTGCATGATATTCCTTTGTTTTCTGGGAGCGGTAACACACATGTACCGTATAGACCCATACTGTATATAAGCGTTAATCATTCGCCCTGCGAGACAGAAAAAAGGCTTACAGATACAGAGATGGACAGAAAGCACAAAAACACTCGGTGTGTTTTCTTTGAGTGAGTGAAGCGGAGAGAGAGCAGCACCATTACCCACATCATTAGCGCCATTGCGAGGCCTCAGCCCTTTCTCAGAACCTGGCCCTTTTTAAATAATTCTGGAGCTCTCCGGAAACACCACCATTAAATATCTTTTTCTTTTTTTAACCACTGGCCAGCTTCACAAAAGGAGTTGGCTTTTGAACTGCACACAGTGGAGAGGGGCGTACCGAGAGGGGGGTGGCGAGGCTTCCTTTTCTCCTCTCTCTCCGCTAGACGAGCAGAGGAGAGGGTAGGCGGGGTCTCTTAAGTGAACGCAGCATGAGGCCAATCAGCGTCCAGCGCAGCCACACAGCCCTGCTGATGGACCTGTTAAGTCCCTCCTCTTTGTCCCCAAGTTGAGTGATTGACTGACCAGCTGACTACGAAATGAATAACACAAAAACTCATAACAATAAAAACTGCTGCAATGGAACAATAACAGAGAAATTAACTGGTGATGTAATCAAATTTTTTATCAATAACTTTGATATTTACCTAATTCGTTAAAAATGAATGAAACACAATGTGTCATATTTCACAACTGAATACATTTATTGCATTATTTGTTCAATTACTCTGTTATGTTACTGGTTAATTTTGTTATTGACACATTCAACATTGTCATCAGTTCATTGCAGTATAGATTAGTTTTTGTCTTTTTTTTTGTTATTACATCGTAATACATTACCAACCAGTTAGAATGTCATCGTTAAATTTTTATTAATTGAATTCAAAATAATTGGTATTCATAATATTATTGGCCATGTATTACGTTTTTAGTAAAGCATTACGTTGCTATGTTTTATTATAATTACATTATTATGTTAGTATGTCTTCTATTTATAATCCTCATTGATAATAGATGGCCCTTACTGAGCATCTCAGAAGAGTAAAAAGGTGTCTAGGTCAGATATGACAGCAAAGTAGGTGCTATCAAAAATCTCATTGTGTTGTTAAGCTACCACTTCCATTTTGGTTCACCCACATGCCCATCCATGAGAAACTGTACCCGCGTCAAACACAGAAGAATCTTAATGTCTTTGGGCACTTTCACTGCAATTCAGCATTGGTGACCCAGAATTCTTCAGACGAGACATGCAAGAATTACACTATCATACAGAAACGGTATGGATATTTTTTAAAATGCCAATAGATTTCACTTATCAAACTGCCAATAAAGCCATGCAGAAGTATGTAGAGTCAGTACAGTACATAGGAGACAGAACAGGGAATTAGTGAAATATTGAAATAGTTTTTGGGGAAGAATAGATGGTGGATGCAGCTCTTTGGTGACTACGCTGGCTGTGGGTGAACACTGCCTGGACCCCCAGTGCAGCTGCAGTCTGGAAAAGCGTCTGCGCAGTCAGCTGCGTTTGGGAGACGGGCTGAATGACTGCTTAATGAGCCTCTAATGCCCCTGAGGGGAGACCCAGGGGAAGGGGGAGGGGTAACGCAGCCTGCACAGGCCGCCACACGTACACATACGCAAGTGCATACACACTTCCACACACATATGGACGCACTCTCACGCGTGCAAGTGAGCGCATGCACGCAAACACATGCGCACAAGCACGCGTATACGCACACACACTAGTAAGCTGTTTTGCTATTATTTTTTTGTTATTCATCGTATTTTATTTTCTTGATGCAATATTTCTGTATTGTATAAAAAGTTTTTTTTTCATGTTTGGAAGTCAACAGGTTAATCATCGCCTTGATTCATTCATTTCTCATTGCGTTTACATTGATGTTAAGGACATAATGTTGATTTAATTCTGGGGCATGAAGAAATTGCAGACAGTTTTGTGGAAAATATAATAACTGCCCTGTTCAAGGTGATCACAATCCTTACCCACCCACAGTCTGTGTAAAGAAAACAAATGCTCTCCAGCCTAGCCTTGTAGCACTGCCTGTGTGAAATCCACCATAGACAAAAGACCACAGAATGTTCTAGCAATGGAGCGGCTGATCGGGGGTTAAAGTTGGCTTTACACGCCAGGCTATCAAGGACACTTAAATAAACATTACCAGCAATGGATAGCTATGTTTGCGCAGAATATGAAAGAATTTATTTTATTTTTTGTGCTTTATTTATTCCTCCTCCTTCCCACGGGTGACGGGTTCTGGGTTTTGAATTCCTGGCTGGTGAGTGGGGCCCCAGTGGAGTCCCTTAAAGGTAAAACTCTTGTTTAAAAGGCCTCTGCTTTGTGTGGTCTCAGCCAAGGCTCTCCACGCAGAGACCCATACTCTCCTGACAGTTGTAAATTCCAATAAAAGCTTCACGCCAAAGTGAGCATTAGAGTTGTTCTGTGAAAGGGCAGGAGGTGTTACTGCATTTTCCTCTTTCCATTACTGCTACTCTCTCCCCCCCCTACAGACACGCACACACACACACGCACACACACATGCGCGCACACACACACGCACACACATGCATGCACACACACACCCCAAGCCCCTCACCCCAGCACTTAATGGCCTCCCTGTTCTCAGGTGAGTAAATGTGTACCCTACCATAAGAAATAAAGCGAACGCGGCAAACACAAAACACGGAGGCCCGACCCCGGGGGGGTTGAGGTGGGGGGAGGGAATAATGAAGCGCTATTATTACCCAGCATTCCCTGGGTCGGCCGCGGCCGGGCTCATTATGACTGAGGGGACCGGGAGGAGGGTTTAATGCGAGCTGGAGGATTTCAACCCCTTCGCAATGAGAGATTGCCTTGATAATGAATGGAGGGGCGCATATTGCTTTGGATTCCTCTGTAAAAATATTTGAGCAGCCTATTCAAACACCTCGTGGTCAGAGCGCGGAGGCCACGGAGCAGTTGTCGGGAATGGGCAATGAGGCTCTGGCTCAGATCTGGCTCAGACTGCCAGCCAGTTTGGTGTCTTTTTGTCATTAGCTGCCAAACAGGCTTTGAATGAAAGGAGGGAAGCTATTGATAATTCATTGTATCATCTGTTTCCCCCTCTCCGCACATGCCAAAAAAAGAGAAAAAAAAGTGCCCCACTGTTTCTCATCAGATACTTGGGGTCGGAAACATAATGCGCTTCACCAAAGGGGAGGATGGGAACGGAGGACAAAGGCGGGCCTGTGAAACCGACAGGTTTATTCACACTCTTTCCATACTTCCTCCGCAAACCCAAGCTGACCCGGACAGGGGACGATGCCGCGGTCATCATCGTAACCGCGCTAATGCTCACCGGTGCTCCCTGCTCCTGCTTATGGAACTCTGAGGCTGGAGCATGAATTGTGCATGAGGCCCTCTGGCGTGGCCTGCTCTGCCTGTTAGCCTCTTTCTGCTCCAGCGCTGAGCTCACTCTGCTTCCCAGCAACATGGAGCTGCCTCAGCTCTGCCTGAAGGACCCTCCCATTAATGTGCTCAGTTCCAGGCGCAGTAATTATTTTTTTATTCTTCTTCTTTTATTATTAGTATTATTATTATTATTATTATTATTATTATTAGGAGTAGTAGTAGTTTTGCAGCAGTAGCAGTAGTCCAATAGTTTTGGAAGTGAACCCACACTACTCCAATAAGAAAGCATTATTAAAATTAGTATTATGATGATTAAGATTATTATATGCTGAATGTTTTTGTTGTTGATGATGGTGATAATATTATTAATATTTTTTAAAGAAGAACAGTAAAACACATATTGTACAGGTACAGGAGCAATGTAGAATGTAATTAAAGTTACAGTTGCATGCCTTAAAGTGACATTTGAGCTGCACATTTATATTTTTAAAATATCACAAGTAGTTTTGTTGCCAAATGTTAAACTGAATTCAAAACATTCCCAGTGGTCATGCTATTGCAGGATACTGCATTTTTTATGCAGAGACAAAGAGCCAAAATGCAGATAAATGTAAATATTCTGAGGTCTTTTTTAAAGATTATAACTGGTGATGACCCAGACTTGAACCAAAGTAAAATAACTGAATAAAGGGAAAGTTTGGGAAAAGGGAAAACACAGATTTTGAAATGTCCATAACTGAAGAAAGGGAAAGTTTGCTCCATAAATGTTAGGGGCAGCTATGTTTGATTGAGACTAGGGAAAAATATCTTCATTGTTAAATAAAATCTCCACCTATATCTGATGGAGTGCTCCTGGCATCGCGAGCCAGCCATCCTACCAGCGCGTCAGACGTTCCTCACATCCCCCGTCGTGTCCTTAAAACGTAGCGTCTTAGACGGGGTGCAGGGCCGCGTATGGAAACATACTTTCATCTCAATAATTCATCAGCGGGGAGGGATGCTGAATAATTGAACTGGACTAGGAGGCTTTTCAGCGCGGTGGCGTTTCTAGCACTGCTGGGGTTTCTCTGGGCATCCTTGCCCAGTGCATTACAGAAAAACTAAAACCCTTAGAAATAAATCAGCCGCCTTTCTTTCTACGCCACATTCACTGATCAGTTACTCAGCCGAAGCCTGGGCCTGGGTGGAGGGAGCCGCCCCCAGTGCCTCGCCTTGCCCACTTCACTGCGCCTTTGCATTTCTACCTGGTCTGATCCCTTGGCCTCAACAGCGATTCGTATCCCTGAGAGTGACACTAATGCCCTCACTGGGGTGCATTGCTCTGCATAAGAGTGTCAGCCAAATCATTGTAATGTAATATAATGTCACGCCCCTCCATATTTGCCTATTTATAAGATGCTTTGAATAGAATTGTTTCGTCTTTAAAGGCAGCAAGATAATATTTACGGTAGTAACAGTACAAAACTGGCCATCTGGTAAATCTAGAGCAAGATGGTGGTCAGTCATATTGTTTGGGAAGTGAGATTTAAGAATTTAAAAATTCTGAATCCAGCTGTTCCAGTCAATGTCCTTGTTAAAATGTTCAGAACTCTGAAAACTGAACACAAGTGGTACTACGTGCTTGAACCCCTCACTTAACTTCCATATGAAATACATTTCCCTTGATTTTATTTAATAATTAGTATTGAAAATGACAATTATCAATTTGAATGGCCAAATTTGTTGAAAGGTTAGTCTACAGTAACCTGGTGGAATCAACCAACAAGTCAAAACAAACTTTGTGTCAGGTCAACTATTGAATACGTCAACAAAGATGGAAATACACTCCTGCTCTTAACAACAAATGTGATGGTCGTAAATTCAAGCTGTCAGACCTGAACGATCCATTCCAAATAGATGGTAGGACTGTCAGTTGATGATTTCAATCGAATGCCATAGACTGGCATTCAAACTTAAAATGGGAAAAAGGAAACCTTGTGACGACCTGTGGCCACGCTGGGCCCAGACACCTCATAAATAGCTTTGTGTTCAGGTGTCTCTTCAGAAACACACTCTGCAGGAGGTGGGACCCATAGATTGTATACCCATATTAGGGTATCAGCATGAGTTTAAATTGCCCCAATGACATTCCCTTTGATATTTGTGAAGTGGTGAACAGGCAACATTCTTATTTAGAAACAATTTAATATTGTATGGACGTTGAACAAGTTTATCCTATCCAATCACATTTTTTCTCTAAAATAATCCAAACGCTAGCTATCCAACAACATCCAAAAAGGGGCTGGCGTGAGTAGAGATTTATGTTCTACAGCAGATGTCTGATTCTACTTATCAAGGCTTTGATTGAAGACCATGATTGGTCAACTAGCAGAATCAGTTGTCTTAGTGCTAGGCTAAAACAAAATTCTGCCCCCACACTGGGCCTTTTTGGCTAAGATTGGACATTCCTGCTCCTGAGAATCTGTGGCAAAATACCCCCTCTGTGGTACCTATCAGACATTCTGATTATGAACACTGCAAAGCCAAGGTTGAATATTATATTACAATGCTTCATGAGCAAAGCTCCGCAGGATGTGTATTAAAAGACAAGACGGATAAGCGTAATCCAGCCCGTCCACTTTATCAGCAGCGATATCATTATGACAATCAACACGTCTGAGGCTAGATCCAATTTTCAAGGAAAACCAATTTAGTCTTGATGCTTTAACTTGACCGACATCAGTACTTGAAGTGTACAGCAACACCCTTACTCTGGAAAGAAATTCAGCTTTCATGTGAATGTTTCGTCATTCGATGAATGATTAGCAGGAATCAACTGACATACACCTGGATTTTCTCTGTCAGTCAAGACTAAAAATACACACCACAGCACAGAGGACCCAAACCATGGCACAGAAACAAGAGACCACAGCACATAAAACACAGGCAGCAGGACAGAGATCACCGACCACAGCACAGACCAGAATAAAAAAACACATGCGTACAGTACAGTACCACAGTATTGAGTCCTCAGAACCTGTGACTGCTAAAGTCTAAAGACGTCTGTAACGCCTGGAGTGAGTCTGATAAAATGGGGGGGGGGGGGGGGGTCATGGGGGTGTGTACTGGGTAATCAATGTAGATCATCTATTATTCTTAATATATGATTGCAATATGCACTTAATATGTAGGCTTGTGGTCTTAATCTACTCTGAGGTCAAGTTGCTCACTGTCTAATGGCTTATCCAACAGCACCATTTGTCCAAAGCTCGAAGATAAACTGCACATCAAGCGAATGCACAGAGGAAAAAAACACTATTTGATGTTATTTAATAGATGGATTGTCTGGGGTTTCTGACATGAGTTGGACATGTGCTGGCAGAGGTATTTAATCTTTACACAGAGAAGTGTGTTTCCTAGGTCTCCTGTGCTCTTCCTATGTTTCTCCACTATTGATTAAAATCTACAAAAACACTGCTGCCTTCCTTCATTTCAAGAACTCCATTTTCTAACCCTGACTGGCAGGCATTATTAATAAAAGGTAAAAATCAATCTTGTGTATTAGTCTTTGGGGGATGATCAGAATGTTTGTCAAAATTAGATTTTCCTTTGCATTTTAGTTAATTACCCATCCTTCCAGATTTGTGTAAGCATAATAATATAAAAATAGCAACCTGCTTCATACTACAATTAAATTACATGAAGGTGATGTAAAAAAAAAAAAAAAGAATAAATTAAAAAACTAAAAATAAAAACAAAAATCTGTGATAGCGGATTATATTTTGGATTATGCCATCTGTATATTCTTCTTTCTGTATGAATATATTTAATTAAATGCAATTATCATTGTGTGTGCAATAATATATTGAGTACATTCAGACAAACAAGAACACGTGTAAAACTACTGATTAATTTAATGTAAGAGCCTTTGGAAATCTGTTTAAAAAAAATAAAATAAAAAACAGAACAGACAAAATACACACATCCATAAAGGTTAATTTAAAAATCTGTTGATATACAGTATGTCCATATGTGCAATATTAAATGGCTTTCAATCAAAATAATAGTGTAATTAAATGAAACCATAAATGGGAATAACACCATCAGTGGTCACATTAGCCCAAGGAATGCTACATCTTTGGAACACAGGATTTTTCAAAATCAGCATTTTACACAAATTCACTTGCACTGTGATAAAAATAACTATATTTGCCATAGTATGCCAACTCGCAATTATAACACAATAAATGCATTTCATTCATAATTTTATGACACTTGTAACAGAAGCAGGATGAAATAGCTGAATTAGTGGAACAAAATAAGTTACAAATTTGTTCTTATCAAAATGAATTTTTGTCACAAAGGGAAATATTGAATATATTTAATAAAATTAACATTTTTTTAAAACCCAGAAAAACCCTTGAAAATGGGGAAAAAAAGATCTTAAGAAACAGGATTATATTGTTGTTGCTCAAGTCATCATCTGGGTCATCATCTGTTGTAATCCTAAAAACCTGAAGACCTTATTTGCATTAATTGGGTGCAGTGTATTTTTTCTTGCATTTTGGCTGTTTTTTCTGTGTAAAAAATTTCAGTATTCTGCGTTAACTCGACCAATGAGCATGCCATATTTATCCATTATTTACTCACTTTCTGAATCAAATAAAAACTGAATTTCACACCTACCACCGAGGTACAAGGAAAAAGCTGAATGTTGTTAGCATGAAACTGTCCATTAATTTTAACTCCAAAATCAATCAGTCTGGTCTCAAAACACACACATGCATGCACACACAAGCAACTCATTTCCCTTTTAAACTAACATATCAGTTGCATAGCCAAGAGATCATGTCACTCATGCATATCCCATAAAAGAGATCAAGTCATGTGCATCAGCAAGTATCCAATATGTTTATGGAACAACACTTAATCCCACACAGTTGTCTCTCCAGACCCCACCCTCCTAGATCCAATGTGTATTTCTACTGAGAAAATAAAGTCAGTCTAACCTAATACTGATGCAACAGTACTAAAACCAAATTGATTGATTTGTGGTCAATTATATTGCTTTTGTAGAATAAGATGTTAATTTTAAAATTATCTGTGAAATGTTGGCTGTATCAGTCATTAGTGATCTGATGCCCATCTGCAATTCTACCTGCATGTATTGACTAAATTTCAAAATTAAAATCTAAACTTTAAAAAGTAAACAATTGTGATTTTCGCTCTTCCAGCTGCTGTCACAATATTAAAGGTCTAGCCCACTAAGATTTTCCACATACAATCGATCAGAGGAAGTGACAAATTCCAGATTTTATTTTAATCGGCTAAGGGTGAAGTGCAACTCCTAAATTATGTGGATGCAATTGTTGTCGGGGTCAAATGGAGGTTTCTCAGGATAACATTGACTCACACCATTAAAGGGAAGAAGGTTAAATAACATGGGGGGGTATGTGTGTGTGAACTTTTACTGACACCAACATTGTTATTAATACCATGACATTTGGATGCGGTGAATTTGCTCTGTATCTAATCTGACACGGAGGCAAATTATTCATAAATGCAAATAAGAGGGGTTTCTGTTGGAAAACAACACCGCCACCTTTTTTTTCCCACCGTGAAGGTAAGGCAATTAAAGGAGAAATACGTTCACGCACTTCTCTGCCCGCCGTAGTCTAGGGACTGAGCATCCCCCTGATCATTTTTTTACGCGGTTCCTTAAAAATATATTCGCGAATATTGCGCGGTTGTACCGGTCGGTACGTTCTACCGCGAGGCGTGGGGCGGCGGTGGCGACATGCTTAATTTGTGATTAGGCTTCATTCTGAAGTGTGTTTATTCTCGCAGGAATTCATTAAATCTGGAGGCCCCTTCATTTTTTCTCTGCCTGAGACACGCGTCCCTTCGGTGGGGTGGTTTTAATTATATTCTCCGGGTAATAAAGAACTGAGGGGCGTGACGACACATACGGTGAATAAATGATCTCTTCTTTCCTCCGAACTTCACGAAGGTTATTCTAGCATGTAAATTACTGTTTGTTGTTCATACCTTTTTTTTCTGCTTGCTTAGCTTTCATTTTTTATTCATTTTATACGCAGGTAAAAGCCACGCGGCTTGTGTGTAAACAATATGTAAATATGTAAGATCTGCTGGGTGTAAGTCAGAGTAGTGTACTTCATATAACCTAGGTTATAATCAATGCTTTAACCTGGAGATGTGTTGAGGTAGAACAGTGCTTAATATGCTGGGAAAAAGTTACAAATAACATGATGCAACCAATACATTAGGTATTAGATCATTCTTATGATTAATTGTAATTTAATTTGATTTCAATAGTGATGTCAGATCTCTTTATATAAATTTGATTTAATTTTCACTAGAACAAGCCTCTTTGTGTTGTCATGACTTGTTTCCCATCTGTGTACTAAGACCTTTGGACTAACACAGAGGGTCAGCACCTCTTAGAAGAGCAAAAACAAGCTGCCTTCTTTCATTAGCGTCGATGCACTCACGAGAAGAACAACGGCACTGGCGGGAAGAAGAGCTTAAAGCGTGGTGAAGGATGCCTTTGTGTGCACACGCTCCCCAGTAAAGGTCATAAGGGCCTATTTTTAAAAGCCGGCTGGTTATTCCCATTTTAAAAAACCAGACCAGCCAATGATAAAGAGGCCATCAGTCAAACACCCGCCCCTAACACGCCTGGCTGTACAAGAGTAAATCCGGCGGCCTTGTCCTCCGCACACGTCTATACATCATGTTTGAAGATAACGCTCGGGGCAGAATACCTTTTGCAATTACAGAGATTTGTTAAGTAGCCTGTTTTGGTGCGGAAGCGCAGGTGCGGCAAAGAGCGGTACCTGGCTGAGTGATACGGTCGCGGCCGCGGTTGCCGCGGATACTCCTGCCCCGGGATTCATTTGCAAAGTGCCTGGAAATGCGGAGCACCATCTGCGGTGACGGAGGGAACAACTGTTGCCGGCTAAATTAGCCAGCTCCATCATCTTGATGCATCAGCGGAGAACCTGAGCTCCCGGTGACCTTTCCCTCTTCCCACAATCAAACCCTCCCCTCCGCTAATATAGATGCAGACTCAAGTAGGTCAAGCACCGGGTATAAATCTTCCTTGGCAAGGTGCGGTGGGCTGTGCCAGGCACGCGCGCCGCCGGCCGCCGTGACAGACCTGCGGGCGGGGCCGGGGCGCGAGCCCCGCGGCGCGTGCGCCCGTACCCCCGCCGCCGGGACGGGGTCGGCCTGCCATTGGCCGAAGGGGCCGGGCTCCTGCCGGGTGACCAGTTGGCCGGCTCGGCTCTCCTCCGAAAGCAGGCATTTGTTATGAAGGGAGGTTATGAAGACAGGGCCCCGCTCTACAGCACTACCTGGCTTAGGCAAGGACTAACAGGATTGCACTCGAGAAACTGTCTTCAGCAACAACTCAGGATTTATACGAGCCTAAAAGCACTGAAATATACCTCTTCTTAGTGTAATGCATTCTTTCAGAGTTGCTGTAATATCATTTTGCTGCATTGTAAACACCTAAAATAAACTAAAGGACATTTCCGTTTTATAAAATGTATACAATTTTATAAAAATGCGTTTTTGTTAGTAATAACACGGCAGCTCGCACTGATTGTTGATATTAGGCGGAGGCAGGGGTGGGGGCAAGGGCATGAATTCACCTCCCCTCCCCTCCCCTCCCCGCAGCCCCGCTGAGGGGCTTCTCATTCTAAACTAATTTATTTAATCAGAGGCCGTTCTCCAGGGCCAGTTACGCAGGGACATGATCCATGTGCGGAGCTGAGTTTGTGCAGAGGCAGGTCTGTTTAAGCACTTTACGTAACACGCAATAAAAACATTCAGACCCACCAAGGATTCAAGCACTTTTTCCCTCGGATCGCAAATCCAGTACACTATCCTCTAGACCACAGTTCTACCTGGGGGCCTGAATCCAGTCGATGCATTTCCTTAACTCTGACTTACATTTAATTGCAAGCATTTGTTGACAAAACACAGGGTTTCTAGGCAGCTTCTGAACTTGCCTGGCTGTATTGGTGCAGATTAAATCTTAACTCTTGCATTCAATCGGGAGGTTTTCTCTGTGATCTATGGACCAGGATGCAGGAACTTTTACAACATTTAATTCTATTCTTATTAAGATGCTTGTAAACCTTTTGTCTACTGGCTATTTCTTAAATGTCACTTTTTGCACATTAAGCAGCTCATTATGACTCAGAAATATATGTCATGGCTGTTTTTATGAGAACAGAACATCTGGTTTTAATAAGTGACCTAATCAGAACCACACATCAATGAACCCCAAAGCTGTTAGAAAAAGAAAGAAAACAAATAAAGAGAATCAAGGCAGTCCTCAGAATTCATCGAAAAGCAAATATATTTCATGGTTTCATAACATACTTGCGAGTCTCATGCCATTTGCAAGCGAGCTCACAGAACTGATGACATGATTGAAAGGGACATTTGCTGAGGCCATTTTGTTTTTAAGAGCGCACCATTCAGTGTTGACAGAATGTTCCATTCGGGAGCCTGCAGGGGTGTTGTGCAGGAGTAGCCTCCTTCTTGGGCACTCTTCTCCCAGCACCCCTGAAGCAGCTTTACCAACATCTTCCCCACACACACACACACACACATGCACACTCACCTTACTCTCTCTCTCTCTCACACACACACACACACACACACACACACACACACATGCACACTCACTTTACTCTCTCTCTCTCACACACATATTTACTCACACACACTCTGTTTCACACACACAAGCACGCTCTCACACTCACACACACACACATGCACACTCACTTTACTCTCTCTCTCTCTCTCACACACACACAGACACACACACACACACACATGCACACTCACTTTACTCTCTCTCTCTCTCTCACACACACACAGACACACACACACACACACATGCACACTCACTTTACTCTCTCTCTCTCACACACACACATATTTACTCACACACACATGTACTCTCTCACACACACAGACACACACACACACACACACACACATGCACACTCACTTTACTCTCTCTCTCTCTCACACACACATATTTACTCACACACACATGTACTCTCTCTCACACACACAGACACACACACACACACACACATGCACACTCACTTTACTCTCTCTCTCTCTCACACACACATATTTACTCACACACACTCTGTTTCACACACACAAGCACGCTCACACATACACACACACACACACACGTATTTACTCTCTCTCTCTCTCTCTCTCTCTCTCTCACACACACACAGACACACACACACACACACATGCACACTCACTTTACTCTCTCTCTCTCCCACACACACATATTTACTCACACACACTCTGTTTCACACACACAAGCACGCTCACACATACACACACACACACACACACACGTATTTACTCTCTCTCTCTCTCTCTCTCTCTCTCTCTCTCTCTCTTCTCACACACACAGACACACACACACACATGCACACTCACTTTACTCTCTCTCTCTCACACACACATATTTACTCACACACACATGTACTCTGTCTCACACACACAAGCACGCTCACACACACACACACACGTTTTTCACACACACACACACGATTTACTCTCTCTCTCTCTCTCTCTCTTCACACACACACACACACACACACACATGCACACTCACTTTACTCTCTCTCTCTCTCTCACACACACATATTTACTCACACACATGTACTCTGTCTCACACACAGAAGCACGCTCACACATACACAGACACACACACACATGTATTTACTCTCTCTCTCTCTCACACACACACATATTTACTCACACACACACGTACTCTGTCTCACATACACAAGCACGCTCACACATACACATACACACACACACACACACGTATTTACTCTCGCTCTCTCTCTCTCTCTCTCTCACACACACACACACACACACACACACACACACACACACACACACACACCTCTGACTGATGGTCTCTTCCCTTTGAGCTCTCCCGCTTACGTAATGTGCGAGCGAGCCCCAGGTGGTATGAGGTAATGCCCAGAGAGCGCAGACTGCCCGCGCAGTGCCCGCTGCCCTGAGGAGCCGGCGCCAGGCCGGGCGTGCCGTTCCGCCGCGTCTCCACACCGCCATGCCAGCGCGGGTCACAGATCTGACCCACTGACTGACTGATATGTGGAGTAATGCAAAATACATCACAGGGAAACAAGATATCAGTGCAGCACAGTGAAAGTCCCTGCTCCCTGCATGATGCTTTCAGTTCATTTAAATTAATGTGAGCATCCACCCGTTTATACTGACATTAGTTTATTTAGTGGCCACTCTTATCAAACATAGGGTAGACTAACATACTGCACACAAGGCAGTTAGCTGAACACATATAGATACAAAAGGTCCTACGCAATTCTTCCTATAAATAATTCTGTAATAGACATTATAAAAAATCTAATTACATCATGGCAAGCCCCATTACGGAAAGGGACAGCTATGCATACACTGTGCAGTACACACATAATCCTGAGACAGCAGTGTGACTAGCGTGGGCCATGGCGTGATGGAGAAATGCACAAGCTGGTCAGAAGCCTTGGTGCCTTTGAGCAAAGAGCTTCGCATTAACATATCAGACATAACATGTCAGGCGCGTCCACCGAGTAAATAACTATGTAGTGGTAACAATTCCCCATGGCGATGCCCAAACCCATCATTTCCATTCGAGCACTTCTGCACTTAAGGCTCTAGATCAGCTTGAAGAGCAGCACTAGCGCAGTGCAGTGCTAACACAACACACACCAGGGCTCTACCCAGCATCAGGGTCAAAGCTTCAGCTGGTTTAGCTCAGACTCTTTTGCAGCCCCGGCTGGTCTTCAGATACCTTAATCTGCTCCTGTAATGGTGATGATGGTGATGATTCTGACGATGATGATGATGATGATGATGGTGATGATTATTTGAATATCATCATCTCATTCCCTACGGTTAAAAATCAAAGATCAACAAAAGTGTTCTTCCACACACTGAGCTTGTCATTACGCTTTCAACCAGCATGCACTTGATTACTTGTTTTGATAAGGAAAAATGACAACATGTGTCTTTGCTTTTTTTAAATCCCAGAATCCCCTTCTCTCACACCATGGTACAGCTGCCTGTACCTCCCGTGAAGGAAACATCTGTAGGGGAAGCACCCTCCCCTCTCCCAGGCTGCCAGGCATGCCTTGGGGCCTGGAAACTGCCTGGCAACTGTAACTTCCAGAGGGCGGAGCCTGAGAACCAGCAGTGACTGTGGGACTCACTCACACCTCCTTCACCACCACCATCATGGTATTTCAACTTAGTCTTTCACATGCCTTTCTACACCACCTGGGCTCATTTCTGCTGGGTTAGAGTGCCATTCTCATATATTCAGCGGTAATATTTAATACTTGATCAGCCAGACTTGATTCATTTTTGCGGCATCATTTGCCCATTGTTACCTCTCCAGTGGAAACACAACCAAGGACCTCGCTGCTGCAGGAGCTGCAGCCTTTGCAAACAGGCCGTCATGCTCTGATTATGGTTTGGGGACCGCTTAGCGGGAGAGCAAGCTGAACGAACATCAAATGAAACCACAAAATGGTGGAGGCCACCGTTACAGCTAAAGGTCAAGCGACTCTGCCCTCCAGTTCATTTGGTCATTTATTTAGCAGGTCTTTGAGGGTTTGTGGGGTAAATGGCCAGACTCACTCGAGACTATTTGTGAAACAAAAGAGCTTCCTGCATCCTAGTTAGCATACATGGGCTTCTCCCTGCTGCATTTATACTCATTTTTGGCCATGCTCCCCCAGTGTATCCAGATGCTTGGGGAAACAGAAAGAGAGCATTGTAAATGAGTTAACATCAATATAACATATTTTCCCATAGCACTCACCAAACTGTCTTACGAGGCAGACCGGACATAAATAAACCCTGTCAGGAGGGGTACAATTGCCTAATCCTCAGAGGAAAAAAGCGAGTGAACACGGGTCCGGCTGTGATTTGAGAACACAGAAAACGCCGTGCATTGTGTCCGTTAGCTCGTAGCTTCGGGCCGAGGTGATAAATAAAGGCGTTGAGGGAACCAGTCGTCGGCCCGACCGACCAACCCAACAGACAAATGGCCCGCGCCGCGCCGTGCCGAGCCGGCGTGCGAGAGGGGAGTCTTGGGTTTTCCCGTCGAGGAGAACGATGGTCCCAGCCTCGGCCCACTCGGGTCGGGACAGCGCATCAGAAAACGACGGGAGCCCGAGCGAGACCGTGAACCCCGATGCGTTTCTCATCAGAAATTTACATAACTCATTTCAGTGCGTTTCCTTGAGAGCGAGTGGCATGGGGAGGGGGGTGGGGGGCAGGGTGGCCCGCAGAGAGAGAAGCTCTCTGATCAGCTCCCATGCGCCCCACATAACCTTCTGTAATTGTGGAAATCGGCTCTTCCCTGACTAATAGACAAGGTTCTCAGGGCTCTTGCGGTCATCGAACGCATTTGTCATTGTTGTAAGTACAGTAGATGTGAAATGGACGCATACTAATCTGCTGTATTTGAGTCCAGATTGATCTTTCAGGAACAGCTTTCACCGTTCCGTCCGATAGCAGGCCAGTTGTGTCTCCATTACACTTCAAGTGACAACGTGTGTTCTCATGCTACATTTCAAAGCAGTTTCCTCTCAAACCCTTCAACCTCATCAATAAATAAGCTTGTGTCTCTTTTTTTTGTTTAGCCTTTGAAGATGATTTCTTGGTGTTTTAATGCACTGTAGTGAAGTGAATTCCTTTGTCCTCACGGTTACACATTTCCCCGCTGTCTTTGTTATTTTTTCCAGCTCAACTGTTCAACAAAAGCTCCTTGTACATGTCCAAATGGGTCTCCCTTGGATTGTGGAGCAAACATTACATTTTGTTTGGTATATCCCGCCTGCCCCCCCTCCCCTTTATTTTTATTTCATTTAGAGACAAACATCAAGACACCCCAATCCTCCTAAGAAGCACACACTGCACTGGGAGGATGGTTTGGGGGGGGGGGCGCTTGGGGTGTTGGTCAGATAGTAGGTTGTCATGGAGACAAGATTAAAGTTTAACTTCTTTTCTCCACTGTTACGTCCCCTGCCTCTGCTTGCCTGGGTAGTGCAGGTGGAGGTAGTTTCTTAACTACCTAATTGCCTGATTGCCTCCACCTGTGGCCCAATATAAGCCAAGTAGTATGAAGCAGGGGAGATTTTCTTTTTGGGGCTTTTGTAGAGAGTCTTTCTTTGAGATTTTCTTTCGGGTTTTCCTTTGTGTAGTTTGTGATTAGTTTGTTAGTTATTCTAATAAATGTCTGGGTTTGTGTTTTTAGATCAGTTTCTTTCTTGTTTTCGGATATATTTGGACTCAGTTGTTGCAGCCGTAACATCCATCCAGAAAATAAATAGACTATGGCATATTTGTTGACACTGTGGAGAATATAATACTAGAGTACAAATCAAATAATCTAAATAAAAAAATCAAATACAATTATAAAAAGTGTGAATAATGAGAAGACAGGATGCAAGGAACATGAGATCCCATCATGAGAAACCCTTATCCACCTGTTTATTTCCTTGTATGGTGTAAACACAGTCACCAACAACAAAGTAATTAACCGCTCTAAATCACACCAGACCTATCCCATAATCCGTAATCTTTTGAATTCATTGAAGAGGTCAGGAAGCGTGTGCCTTATATGTGAAGTTGGACTCGTTGCTTCACTTGGACTGTAATGCTTTGAAAAATCTTTCACACAAGGCTCTGTGGTGTCTGTGGCTTCCTTTAAAGAGAATCATTTCCTCTTTGAGCCATGCTGTTCTTTATTTTCCTCCTGGCACCTGTTCAGTGCACAAGCATGGGATGGCCAGGATTTGTTCACGTTTGTGGTCTGCCTTGTTCGTGTTATGTGCTGTCTTCATTACCAGCCACACATACACATCTAAGCATGTCATTAGGTGTGAGGTGGTAGCACCTCTCACTCATTGGTTTCTGTGAGTTAATTGTCCCTGATGAGGGGCAGGTGTGTGCGTCCTATTGTGAGGGGGTGGCACCTCACACGCATTGGCTCCTCGAATTAATTGTCTCTGATGAGGGTCAGGTGTGGGAGTCCTATATCTAGCCCCTGGTTTCCGGGGTTCAGTGCAGACTCATTGTTTGTCATGCTCTAGGTGTGTAGGGGTGTAAGAATCCGCAGAAGTTACCGCATCGATCCTATCTGCGAGATTTGACCACCATTTAGTTTCTTAGCTGATATTCTCTTAGCTGATTTTCTCTTAGTGCTGTGGAGGACATTTTGCCCTCGTCTCTTTAGTTTACCCTTTCCATTTTCTTCAGTAGATTACTCCACTCAATCCTATTGGGTTTTTAATTTCTAGGTAGTTACGCTGCGGCGGTGTTTAGTTTTTAGTTTTCTGAGTCCACTGACAGAAGATTCAGTGAGTAGAGGGAGCGATTATTTAGAGCTCTTCATTATTTGGTGTTTCCCCTGTCCCTTTCAATCGCTTGGCGATTTTTGTGGTTACCCCTCGGGGTTAACGTTTAGATCCCCTCTGCCCGCAATTGCGTCCCACCTCCCACTACCCTGACAGAAGGACAGTATAGTAGTACTGGCCCTTGTGAAGATGCTGTCAAATAGAGTAGTTACAGGATTGTAACAGGAAATAATGGTAACTGTGTTGCAACGTGTAATGGTGGAACCCCTGCAATGCTACTCCCCTCCCCCACCAACACCCCCAATTCTGTAAAAGCCAGTGACAGTAACTGCCTCTTCAATTACCTACCGTATAATTCCTCATGCATAACAGGTGGACAGTGAAATCAGACAGTCAATAACATGATCACTCATCTTCATAATGTTTGTAGAACACCCAGTGAACTTCTCTGTTTTTCTTATTTCTTTTTCCTCAGCATGTCATGAAATTAATATGATGTTAATATATTGTATGGAGCAGTTTTTCCCATGAAATTCAAATGAGGCAGGGTAAAATGAGCCAAATCTGGAGGCCTCGCTGCTACACTGGGAAAGAGTGAACAACATCCTTATGATGGCATACATTATTTCACCTATTTTTAAACAAACTCTTAATTTGAATTATGTGGCTATTCATATTCATTGCAGTGCTTTCACAGCCCCTTTTATTAAATTTGTAGAAGTTCACCAGTCAGGAGTGTAATCACAGCGCAAGGACTAGAAAATTTCCAAAAGAGCCACTGCGGTTCACTAAAGTCTGAGATTCTCAGACAGGATTAATCATTTAGCAGCACAATGCAGCCCAGACAGCAAAGACAAGATCTCTCTCACTTGAAGGGAGTGCTTTTCAAGAAAATGTCACGCTACTTCGTCGAGCCCCGCTCAGAAAAAAAAAGAGTTCCGCGCTCCCCGCTTTAGAAATACTAAAATGTCACCGTGTAGTTCCGCAAAGTTTAGTTAATAGTTCCAGATTCAGCCCGCGATAGAGGGTGAAGAAGAAAAAAGGGGAAGTAGAAGAAAAGAAGAAGAAAAAAAAGATAACCCCAGCGGGAGATTTCACCCGAGGTGCGACACAGGTGGACGGAGCCGGGAGCAGAGGTCGCGGCGAAGATTTATACCACGCGCGGAGGAAAGAGCGGAAGAAAAATGGCTGCTCGCGCAACGTCTCGGCGAAAGCGAGGGAAACAGCTGTTCACGGAGCGAGCGAATGGTCAGGTAAGAAATAATAATCAGAGGGCCATCTGCTGACCTGGGACTGCAGGCCCCCGGGGCTTCCGGAACATTCTCCCCTTATGGAGGACCCCGTGCCGCTCGAGCCGGGGAGGTTATCTGGTGCAGGCCGATGCCACATGCTCCCATTCTGAAAGTTTTCTCTCAGGACAATGCAGTCTCCAGCCTCATGTGCATTATCGAAATGGGTTGCCATTTTGCAAACACCCCCCCTCCTCCCCATAAGAAGAAAACTAGACTGAAGTTAGAGTGGGAAAAATGGCAAGATTAGGAAGCCAAGTTTCAAAAACCATCATACATTTCTCAAGAAAACCAGAGAAAGGTATTAAGCGGCAGAAGTATTCTATGTTAGGCGAGACATTGGGTAACTCTGGATTGCAAAGTGCAATGCGTGGCTACAATACAACAGTAAACGTGCCCCCTGCCCTCGATACCCTCCAACCACAAAAAACCTCCAGTATCAGTAAAATGAATGCATCAAAGGATTTCAAATGCATGCTTGCAAGAGGCACAGCACAATATAAGGATCACGTTATGACTGAGTTTGACTAACATTACAGGCTCTGATGTTTTACGTAAATGCTAATGAAGTGTTCAGAGACTTTGGAAATTTAATTTAATTTCATGTGTACATGTGCATAGCGTAGCCTTTTCCACCTTTAGGCCAAGTGGCCAAAATTCTTTCAGGATATAATAACACGAGCAGGCAAAAGTTTAATTTAACCATTTATTTAGTGCGTAATACTGGCCCAAGATGGCACTTTAATGAAACGTGGGATTAAAACGCATTTATCACATTAGTACGAGTCTGAGCGATTTCCAGCATGTGCTCCCCTAATGGATTTTTGCAGAGCGAATCAATATTGTGTTATAATTGACCGATGAGGAGGGTGGAAAGTGCGAATTATGAATTCCGATAATTTATTCCTGGAGAAAAATGCCCTGGGCGTGATGAAAACGAGCAGCTTCAAAAATCTGAGGGGGACAAATTGGAGCACTCTTGGGTCTTTGAGTCATCCTCCCCTGCTCGTTTCCTTTGATCCTGTTAACGGCACCAACTTGGCGACATCTTTGGATTTGGTTATCAATTACAGTTCTAGGACCAGGGATCAACAAGGAACAGGTGAAACTCCCCCTTTCCCTGCCAGAGGAGAGAACACTGAAGTCCTGTTTGGGCTTAGATTCTCTTTTGGGTGTTTTTAGCCTGCTCATCAGTATGGCCCCTGGAAGCCTGACATCACTGTGAAAGCTGCTTTGAAAAATGCACAGATGCCCACCTTTTTAAAGCCAGAAGGTAGTCAGAAACGTCTGTATCTAAAATATCCTTCCTCACACATAACAGTCTGCCTTGGCCAATCAGAAAACAAACTAAATCTGAAATAAAGAAAAAAATAAAAGAAAAATTTCTGGGTCAATTATCAAGCAACAAATAAAAAGTGAAACCAATGTGACTGTACTTATAAAGCAAAAAAAAAAAAAAAAAATGCCATTAGAACTAGTATGCAGTGAATCTGTTACACCCACTGCCTAGGCTAGAAGCTCCTAACTTCAAACCATAGGCATAATACAGATCATTATTTGTCTATAACATTGAAATCCATGGGCCGACTTGGACTGAGAATGTGCTCATTGCTATTGTTGCCAGACTAGACATTGTGGCTTTACCTGTAGGCTATGGCTAAAGACTAGGGCCTTTTGTGTGTTTCTATAGAGTTTTTATTTATTTTATTTTTAAGAGTAAAACTGGACCATGGTTGGACACATGTGCCTTAAAGGTGGAGCACTCTGTGTGATGGCCTAATATGAAACGACACTGGAAGTGGAGCTCTGTGCTTTTTCTACCACACAACCCTCAAAGCTCTTTTCCCCTTGCAAACACTGACACAGCACAATCAAACACAAATAGATGTGCAATAGAGTAAATACTCCTTTGCTCCAGATGAACGAAAGTAAAATAATATGGCCGCTACCCACTTACTTTCCTCTTCCTTCTGGCACACGCTGGCGATGATTCATCTCGACATACTGTCAAAAGACAACGTTTTGTGCTGGGGAAATAACCAGTAAACAGATTAGCATCTCTACAACACGGCATTGCTGACATTCAGAAATGATCTGTTTTATGGCAGCAGGTCTTTATGTTTGCAAGCAGGTTGTCAGCGACGATAATTCGGATGCAAATGAGGATTTCAAAAAAACTCTCTGCTGAGGTTAACACTTTGAAACGGAACAGGAACTTCACAAAGCGAAGCCCATTTTAATTGTATCGATTCAGCTTTACAAATGTATAATTCCGCTATAAAGTGTGCACGTCAGCACTGTCTGCTTTGAAAAGCCTCGCACTTCAGATTGTCAATACGCGCGGGCACAGGCACAAACGCACACTTAGTTTTGCCTAGCACAACACAATGGCGACAAGGTTTGGTGGATAAACAAAACGTGCTGTATGCATCATTCAGTAACCAGTTTCAAAATGATATGCATCGCACGTGTAAGATAGAAACGGAAAGAGATTAATGCGCCACTGATTTTATGATGTCAGGAGCAGCCATTTGTGGGGTTTTTCAGGAGGGGGGCAGAGCTTTGTTTTTTTCCTGTTGTTTTTATACTGATTTTCAGTTGCTTTTCTTTAACCTGACACTTGACAGACAATTAAAGTATCGGGTAAGTGAACCGTGCAACGCTGGCCAAATCAGCCTCCAATTATGCTTTTCAGCGCAGCAGCAAAACGGGCTAGCATGTTGCTGAGTGGTGATTATTTTGGATTTTCAGCAGTAAGTAGATAGCTTATGCCAAGAGCTAGCCTTTTATCATGCACTTGCAGGATAAGATAAGAACATCACAGCTATTCACAAACAAAATAAGAGGGAAAACATTTTAGTGGGCAAAAAAAATGTTTTGACGAACAGTGTAGGCTGTCAGAGTTCGGAACAATGTGAATGCTGTCTTGTACGCCATTGTGCGGGAGGAGGGAGGCACTCTGGTACTCTGGTTTGATTTTTAAAAAGGCCGTCTATGGCACTTTGGTTTTCAGTTTCCTTTTACCTGTTGCAGGAAACACTTTCAGCATTCTGGTCAGTCTGTGTAGGGCTGTCAACAGTGTCAAGTGACGTACTTCTCAGAGTTAAAGAATTTTTTGGGCAGTGGTTGCCCTGGCGGTGGCCCGCAGGCATTCTGAAAGGTAGAGTGTCAGTTAAAAATCACACAAAGAGCCCCGTAGGTTCAGTCAGCGTCTCGGGCACGAAAAGGCCGCAGAGACTCGTTCCCTAATGAATTTGATATTTCCCCCTTTTTTTTGATTTCCAGAGTTCTCTCCCCTGCCCCGCGTACCACTGGCAGCACGCAGCTCACACACACAACAAATGACAGCTAATTCATCATCCCCAAAATATTTATACATGGGAGCCCGCTTTGTGGAACACGCTGTGCTCAAATGAATATGAGCCTGCTATCTTCACAGTCACACCAGGAACAAACAACATCAATAGAGATTATTATTAGTGTCCGTGTGACCTAATGCAAGCCAGCACAACAGAGCCTTCTGTTGGGATTTACACTGGGTGATATAACAGAGTTAGAAGTGAGTAGTCATTTCTTTGAGCACAGAAAGGGAGCTGTTTGCATGTCAAAGCAACACTATCACGGGATATAATATAGAACAGGCAGACAGAGATTATAATATATATAGTATACATTACATTTCCAAAGGTATGTGGACACCCTTTCTAATTAGTGGTTTTGGCTGTTTCAGCCACACCCATTGCTAACAGGTGCATAACATCAAGCATGCAGCCATGCAACCTCCAGTAGTTGTACTGAAAAGCTCAGTGACTTTCAACGTGGCATTGTCATAGGATGTCAGTTTATCAAATTTCTGCCCCGCCAGATCAGCCCCAGTCAACTGTAAGTGCTGTTATTGTGAAGTGGATATGTATATAGGAGTAACAACATCTTAGCCACAAAGCAGTAGGCTACACAAGCTCACAGAACAGGACCACAGAGTGCTGAAGCGTGTAACGCGTAAAAAATCGTCTATGGTAAATAGGGGAGGGAAGCACTTAAACGGCAGAAATCGAGTGCTACCATCTTGCACAGTGTTTTCTTAAACCACTTTTTGACTTTTTTTTTATCTGTGTTGTTGCTTTGAAGTATTGACAGGTGTATACAAAGCTGTATTAAAAAAACACCACATAAACATCAGTTCATCAAGTAAAAAATGGCTGCTCTCCTCCATTCATCTTTGTGCCATGAACCAAACGGCTGAACACCACCACCGTGTTCTTTTCCACACCCTAAGCTCAGGATGGTTTGTCAATTTCTTCATTTGAACACATGTATTCTGTTCCCTTCAATCCCATGAAACGGTTTGAAATTATCCTTTTTTTTTTTTGCTTCTCAACACTGTCCTGGTGGTAGAAGTAGCTCCCTCCTGCCAGTATGTGTTCCATACTTAGCACCCTGTATTGAAAGTAATAGCTTTAAACTATAGCCTGTGGGCTCAGAGATGTCACCATACATCTCAATGGCTAGCAGTTGTAATTGCGTCAGGTTAGCGGTTCTGGCCCAGAGGTAATAGTCTTAAAAGAGCTGTCATTATTCTTTGCTGCCAACCTTTTGATTTTTTTTTTCCTCCAGTGTGTGCAGGATGGTTATGGTTGTTGAAAACCTAAATACACACACTCATATTGCATGTGTGGTTCCTCTGTGTTCATTTGCAGCACACTTGTATTCATTGTACATATCGCAATATGGAGCCCAGTGCCAAAATTCCCCCCAGAAGCACAGCTAGTGAGTTGCAAGTGAGCAGAAATGGTTTGCGGCTATGTCAGTGGCTGCAAGATTACTGATAACAACAAATGGCAATTATTTATGCTAGTAAACCACATGACTGGAATGTTTTCAAGTTCAATTGGAAGACACTGAAAGAAGACAAAGACCATCTCAGTTCAAGACTCACTGGAAGACACTGAAACAAGACAAAGACTATCTTGATTTGAGACTCAGAGACTGATATAAAACCAAAAATGATATAATAAGACAAGCTAGCCATGGTACACAAGTAACAACACGCCCAAATTGGTACATTTGGAAGTGGCCATTGAGCTTGCCAGTGCTCAATAATTGCCTATTACAAAAGCAAAGTGTTCACAGAATGCTTTTCTTGACTGGGACTGCCAGTCCCCCTATGAATTCTCGGTTTCATGTTTAAGGTTTCTTTTTTGTGTACCAATAAGCGATTCCAAGTGAACCACCGACTTTCCCACTGATCTCGAGCGTTGTCTGTCGAGGCGAGATTTACTGCTTCCCTGGCTGCTTTTTTGAGCAATCCCTCTGCAATTCAGCGAGCGTGGCCTTTGAAAAACACCACTAATTACATCTGGGATTTCATTACAAGTTCCACTGCAAAATGCAGGCGGCCCGGGTGGAGTTGCCGATTGACAGCCGATGGAGAAGAGCTTGAGCTCGCCGGAGCCCTGACAGGCCTTTGTTCTGGGTTACAGCGTTTCAGAGCGCGGGCTGAGGCCCCAGGAGCCACAGAGAGATGCCGCACCATCAGTGTCCTGCAAGCCTGGAAAACATCCGCCGGGGAACCTTTTCAAAATGGCCGCCAACATCTCTAATCCCTCAATAATCTGAGAGAAAGGTTTTTGTCGAGCATCTTATCTTATCACGCTGCGCTGATATTACATCAATAACGGGAAGTTTATTTGGTGAATATGATATGAGGACAGCTCTGTCGTTCCGACTGCGTGCAGCACACGCTAACGGATACCAATTGCAAGTTTCCCAAACTGCAGCTAGAAGTCAATATCACCCTAAATAGGACACATCTGTTTTGTGCTGCGGTGTCTGGCTTTAATGAATTCTGAAGTTGCCGTATTTTTAGGTCCCGGGCTTCATTTGTTGTTGAGTCGCGCTCGCTTGTACAAAGCAACAAAAATATCATGTTCCCAATAGTTAGGAGATTGTGGCGTAGACGAATGACGGAAAGACACACGCAGACGGAAAACTCCCAGAAACACACTCAGGTCGGGAAACTCTGGCTGTATGGGATGTGTTTTCCTGAAGCTCAGTATTCTAGCTACTGTGCATTTATGTGAGATCCCTCCCATGTAATAATCATTCTGAGAGAAGTTAGACTCTTGCAGGAGTGAGGTTCAAGTTCGGGTTGTTGAAGTCCAGTATTCCAGCCAGGGTGTAGATGCAGGATGGAAGAGGACATTCTTATGGCTGCGTTATGACTTGGAGAGGGCAGGGCTAATGTAACACTCAACACATAGCCTCTGAGATTAGTTAAACTTGAGTGGACTCTGGTGGGCTGCATTTGCCTTCTTTGTGCTTAAAAGTTCCTCCCTAGTGTCAACATTGGCCTTCCTCCACTACCAACAGATGTGAACTGCTGTCCACTACTACTTAAACAAAAACAAAAACAAAAAACAGAGATGTCACAGTTCATTGCTGTAAAAACTGAGCAGAACACATCCATGGGGCATCTCCACGGAAACGGGTGCATCCGGCCCTCACCCGTGTCCGCCTCCCCAACGCCTTTCACCCATCACGTCCCACAGCGGGTCGCGATTGGGGGAAAAAAAGGCGCCAAGCCGCTCGACAAAAAACGTGGGTATTCTTAGCCCTGCCGTTAAAAGCCCTTTCCCCTGGTCAGATGGTCAACGCTCGAGGGCAGCGAGTCACACTCCGTGGGCACCGAAGGCAGCCAGACAGCGCCGGTCGGGACCGCGAGAGGACCAGGTGCAACCGCGACGAGCTCTAATTGGCCGCGGTCCTCCTCCTACGAGGGTAAGGGTACACGCTGATAAATCTGCCGTCGACTTGGCGGTGCGGTGCCCCGCGCCTCCGATAACCCACATGGCCCGTCACGCCCGCTCTCTCTCTCTCCCGACCGCCGCGTGAGCTGTCAGCACGGCCGCTCTCCCCGCCCCGAACTCCGTGCCCTTGACTCCCGCCGTGAAGAACACGCCCGGCGGACAAACGAGACGTGGGAGGCCCAGAAAGGGAGAAGGGCCTGGACAGAGGAGCGCCACAATGTCACGCCTGCTTCTGTGTGCCAAAATGAAAAATTACAAACCTGCCAATTTTGGCATAAAATCATAAAAATGGAAACTTGCGTTCATTATTTTTTAAATTTTGGGTCATTTGATTGTTCTTAGCTGCATGAAGACTTTTAGTCATCAGTCTTGGCTCTTGCCACATTCATTGCTATTGTCCCTTGGCTGCTCCTGATCCAACTGTATCATCATGTATGTACAGGAGATGTAGAGCATGTATGTATGTGGTGCAGTATGTACAACATGTGTGCACATGTACAACATCTATGTATGTGGACATTAAACAGAGTTATGCCTCAGTCCAAATCAGGATGTGTGTCCTAATCCATTCCTTTTGCAAAATTATTTTCATTTATTTTTCAATTATTATATTTCAACCATCGTTACTTTTAGTTTTATATATTGGAGCATGTGAGAGAAAGGATGGCAGAAGATGATTTACCTAGAGATTTCCCTCACAGCCTGCCCCCCTCCCTGCTGCTTACCGTCCTTGGTCCTCCTTGACCTGTAGCTGACCTCCTCCACCCATAGCCCTGCTCCTGTTGCATTATGGGAAATCTGTAGATAATTTTTTTTTTCTCAGCTCTTGCCATAACTCCACAGGTTTTCCTACCGAAGTGTCAAATTATAAAGACATTCAGTTATTGCCTTTATCCACTTCACAGTTTAAAAAAAAAAAAATTTAAATGGCAGAATGGATCATTTTATTACACAATAGAGATTTGATTTTCCTCTCACCAAGTGATGAAACAAATCCCTAGGTTATTTCAGTTAAAAAAGCAAGAAATTTTACTTTTAAGATACTTATTTTTATTTTATTTTAACAAGTTTAATATGTTGTAGCTGAAGCAGCATACAACTTTCTGATTCCACGATGTCAGCAGGCAGAAATATATATTCTCAAGTGTGTAGCGTCCCAGTGTATTAGCAGGCATTGTTCAGACATTACTGGGCGTTTGATATGTTGTCCCTCCTCTATTGTATATGTGGAGAAGGGGTCCTTGTGGAAACACATGGATACTGCCCCGGCAATGAATTCATCTTTCCCACGGTAGTCTGCATTTGTCAGATTAATTGGCAAGATCATAATGCATGACAGACTACAACCATTTGTCACCGTTTCGGGAATCCGCGCGCACGTTTGTCCGAGGGAAAGCATTTTTCATTTTCGGTCAATGCCGAGCGGTAACGACCGTGCCGGAAAGGGAAGAGAAAGGGGGCGAGCGGGGAAAAAAAGCATGTAAATTTATGAGAGCGGGCTGCTGGTGTCTGTTTTTAGGATGAAGTTTTTGGGTTAGGATAAAAAAAAAAAGGGCGATAACTCCAGTCAAACCCGGGAAATAAGGGTCTGATGAATAGGACTCGACTTGTCAGCGCTGCTCACGCTGCTGCACGTCTGTCCGGACAGTGATGTATGGCAGATGACAGGGAGGATACCACATCGGGGTAATCACTTTCTCCACGGAGAGATAGCAGCATGTCATTAGAAAATGAAGGGTGATGCATTAGAGCTGGGTTATTTTTCCTTGTCTTGTTCCAAAGCACTGCTGCGGTGCCCCCTTGCTAAAATTCTAAACAAAATGTATGAAAATCCTGCTCTGGACACACAACATGCATATTCTGAATGCGAGGCATAAGTATTATCAATTAGGAGAACACATCTCCATGGCTCTTTGAATAGTAAAGAATGTTGTGGCATTGCCTGTACTGTATGTGTCCCATACTCGTGCTGCATAGGAAGACCTTTCTCTTAGAGTTATTTCCCTTATACATCGTGCATACACTCACCTTACAAAGGCCCAAAAAGATGGAACTGAAGAAAGAGCACACACTAATCGCTCTGGTGCAGTATTTTTTCCTTTTTTGGTTGAGTTGAGTTTCATATGTTTTAAACAGTGCATTTTAATAGCAGGTTTTTCCTGGTTTGAGCCGCTATGCTGTGAGAGGTGAGGCAGTGGGCAGCGCCTCAGGCCCAGGAAGGCTTGGTGAAATGGCAGCGAGCGGCGAGGCGGCAGGCGGGCGAGCCCAAGGTGCCGGCGGTGGGAACCCGGGGGCGACCGCGCCAGCTGCCGCCGCGGCCCCGGGGCGGGTAGGAAGGGCCTGGCGAGGCCGCCCGTCGCTCGGCGGAGCGAGGGGGTCAGAGCCCGCTGGGGTCTGCAGCGCGTGGCGCTCTCGACCCGCCCTGGCCTCTCCTGGACGAGGAGCACGAGCCGGGGAGAGCTTCTGAGCCATTATTCATTTCATTTCTTTATAATTCAGAGCTGTAACACGCGGCCATCTTAACACTGCAAGCAGAGGTGCATAAAATAGCAGAACGGGCCTGCGTACAGACACGTGTTCACACCTTGGAAGGAAGCTTTCTTTTCATGTTACTTCAAAAGATTTCCCCCCCAGCTCCTCTAAGCTTCGTTCTCATTGTTTTTCAGGCAGAAGAGAACTGATACTTTATGGCTTTATTTTGGGCAACATCGCCCTCTTGTGGAACTTGAATCCTATCGCCGCTAGTTTCTGATAGTCCGAAGGCAATCGTTATGTGGTAAGATTATGAGTGTAATTTATGGGCCTCACGAGACCATGAAAAAAATGTTCAGCACAATATCACCTACCTTGGCGATCATTCGCCAGCCATTGTAAATGACTATACTGGGTCTGAATTAAAAACTTCAATAGTATACATGTGTGATAGTTGTATAACCATCAAAGGTGACAAAACTAAAAGGGGAAAAAACTGTGAATTAATGCTGCATTAATAACAAATTAATACTTTTGTAATGAATAGATATTTTATGATGATTGAGTAATGTTTTCTTAAAAAGACTTTCACATCTTCTGTATAAAACAGGAATCAGTTTGACTTGTTGCCATTTGTTGTCATTTTCCTCCTCTTTTGGTTAGTTGCACAACCCAGTCTTGGGGTCACCTTCTCGGATGACGGCACAGGTGAGTCTTCTCTCGCTCCCTCTCTCTCTCTTTCTCTCCCTATATATCTTTCTCTGAAACCGCGGAACTTTTAATAAGCAACATCTGGGCAGAGAGCCTGTTCCAAAATGGCTGCTCCTCAGAGAATGGTGGCGGAGTCCGCTCAAACTTGGGCCAGAGTGTGTGGTGCAGAGCCGCGTAAATGCACAGATGTTGGCGCTCTCAATGTCACTCCGTCCTTAGCTTCAACGCCTGAGGAATGGCTATTTTTGGGGGGGGGGGGAATTGGTACATATGTATAAATACATGTGCATATTTTGCCAGAAGATTGTGTCCTCTCTCAAAATGAATTGGCTCCACACCTGGCCTGCTCATTCAGGCATTGCTGTGGTTTTAAGCCGGTCTCCTACTGGCTAGGCACTGGGGAGCAGCTCACCGTCACGTCCCCACCTATTTCTTGCTGTTCCTCAGTGAGTGCATTGATCTCTAGCTAAAGTGCTGCATACCCAATGCCTTTCATTAAGAGTGCAGGCTAGCCTGTGTGACAGACCTGGAACAGAGGCACACAGAGACCCAGGGGAAGCTGGGAACTATGCACAGATTGCACACCAAGACCCAAGACATTGGGGACAGTGCTGTAAACTGGTCATTATTATTTTTTATTAGTTGTCATCACATAGTTCTTTCTTTTCTGTTATTGTAGTTAAAGACGTAAGTGGAGTATAAAGCAAAGATATCCCAAAAAGGTAATAAAAACGAATAAACAAAAACCCTTGAGTGCTGAAGAAAAAAAAATGATTGGGCTTAAACCGAATAAATAGCAAAGTGAATAAATAGCCAACAAAGGCGCACTGCACTGATGTATATGTACTGACGCCATGACAGATTTAAAGACTGTGTTCTCTTGCTCAGGCAGCATTTCTTCAGCACTCGACTGTTATTGCAGCAGATATTTCATTGCACATGCCCTTATGAAGGAGGGTCTATGGCTCTTACATTTGTTGCATACTTAATTTATACAGCAGGACATTTCCTGGTCAGGTCCACCTGCAATGCAATCCTGCATCCCTCAGATTGCAGCCAAAATGCTAACCCACGGCGATGAATAGGACATAGGACCAGACAGACAGCAAAGCGAGCTTTGGAGCCTCGGATCAAGATGGCGCGGTTTGCGGCTCAAAGTGTTATAATATTTTACCCAATGTTTCTAATGAACATAACAATGACCGTACAAGAGCCTTATTGTGAGAATTATCCCTAATGAACTCCCTAATGAATATGCAAGAGAGAGTGATGCAAAGAGAGGGAAAGAGAAAGACCGTTAATGCATCACAAATGAAAAAAGGATGTTTTTATTGAATCTTCGTCATGCCTTCTGAGGTTGAGAGCAAAAGACTCTCTCTTTTCCCACAACCCCCTGAGCCAAGCGCTCATGATGGCTCTCTGTTCTACTCAAACTACTCGGAACAAAAAACAGAGAAAGGAACGAGGAGGCAGGGCTGTTTCATCACCCCCCCCCCCCCCAAAGACGAATGCAGCAGAAACTGCCCCATTAAATGCCCCACAAAGAGGGGCAGTACGCTTGAGCTTGGTAGAGGGAAGAGACTGTACCTGGTTCTGTTGGGCCTGGAGGATGAGCGAATGCACCCAGCATGGATCGGTCTGCAGGAAGCAAGGGCCTTCCCCTGCGGGTTCACGACAGCGGCCTGCTGCTCCCGCCAACGTCTGACGTGCAGCGTTTGATATGAATCAGCTGCACGACTGTCCAAGAGCGGGACAGGAACAGGAGGGAGAGGCAGCCTACTGTCTTTTTGGCAACCAAGGAAGTACTATTTTCATTTGAATGGAAAACAACTGAATTTCTTTTTCAAACTTTCAAACAAGTCCGCTATATAGCTCACAAAGTAAATAAGTCTTAGCCTGTGTGCTGCTTAAGTATTCATATATTGAATGTTGCCTCAATGGACATCCAATAAGTTCCTTGAGGACTTTATTGTATATGTACAACATGGACTCACTTGCAACGGGAACCTTTTTGCATTGACTTCCCTTGTAGCGTGAATCTTATTTCCTATACCATCTTTGCCGAGAGGCCGTCTTAAGGTCACCAGTGTTTCTAATGGGCGAGAGAGAAGGCTCTGCTCTTAGGGACTGGTGAGAAGGAGTCTCAGTGAATTCTGTAAAAACGGCTGGTTGTACAGCCACCCATTTTCCTCACACTTTGCCCGCTGCTGAATGGGCCCTTAAGAGTACTCCACACTGCGAGTGGTGCGGGTGTGGAGAGGCGAGAGGCTCGTCTCTTCACACTACCGTCTCGCACCCGATTGGTCCACACTTTCCACACACACCTGGCTCTAGGTGGTAAGTGGGCTGTTCTACCCCTCTCTTTCTCTCTCACAATTATTCTCTCTTTATCCAGCTTTTTCAAATTATAAATGTATTTTCTCCTCAGTTCCATCTCCGAATGTGCTCTTTCCCGTCTCTTTTCCGTAATTATTCTCTCTCAAAGCCCTTTCCCCCATTGTACCAAAATAGTTTGTAATATCTTTCTCTTCTTTTCCCATTATACCCCCTCCGACACGTCTCTGTCTGTCTCTCCTTTCTCGCCCAGTAAAGAGCGAATATAAACATTATTCTCCTGGTTGACATCTTTCCGTCTGTAGTTTAAAAGCCCTTCATTTCGCTCCCATTCAGCTCCTAAGTGCGGAACGGGAGAACGGAGAGAGTCAGAGCCGTGAAGCTCCGGCCCCCTAGAACGTCTCAATCCTTCTCCAACCTGCTGCTGGTGGTTGTTGTTTATCATTGGCTGTCGCTGTTGGTTGTTGTTCATCATTGGCTGTTGCTGCCATTTATCGAACCCAGGCGCACCGTTAAAACGCACTGCCACGACAGAATCAGGTTTTTGATGGAGCGCAGACCTGCCCCCCAGTGGCGGTTTCTTTGCTTGCGGGACGAGCAGAGGAGTCCATCTTCGCCCAGCAGGCAGCCCCCCTTGTCCCCGTTTCCAGGCCCCTTATTAGAGACTGGCTCTCTCCTTCGGCCCCGCTTCTCAAGGAGATGTGTCGACACGTAAGGAGGCTTGAAAAATGGAATTCCACCGAAATAAACTTGTCTTCTAAGATGCATGTGCAGCCAATCCAAATTGTCCTATTTAAAGCTATATATACAGAGTGGCTTCCAATTTCATCGGATAACAAAGAACATGGAGGACGGGACTCTACGTCTTAGTCAGGGTGATATAAATTCACGAACCGTGCATCGTGCGCTAGCCAAACTTTGTTCGCTTTTTTCCTTGTGGAAAAACATATTTAAAGTTTTTTTCAAATGAACTTTAGCCCTCAGCTCATCGATGGCAGACAAGTCACCGACACAACACAGATACATAAATAAAGTGAAATGACTTTTTTAAAAATAACATAAAACAACAGGCACTGAAAACTTTTGTGTGTCAGTTGACTTAACTGTTTCTGCAAACCCTTTCAAGGCTTGTTAGATGTAAAATAGTACATTCAACCAGTCTTGAGAAATATGTTTTAGAAATATGTGCCCTTCGTAATCTTTGTAATCAATTAAGCTGACATAAACAGCATTAGCCTCTGGTGAATTTCCTCTGTGTTTCAATGCCAGTGACCTACTGCCTCTACTCTGGTGTAGTCCTGTTTGTGTTCAAACACCCATCTGTCAGTAACAATAGTGCTGCTCATCTTTGTCCACTGTCTGGATGGGATTAGTCGACTACATCCCTGTTATCAAACAGCTGTTTTTCTGACTATCTGAAATAAATTGATAAGGACAAGTTCCAGGACTGCCAACAAAAGCAGTACAAGGAGAAGGAAATGTAATGAGATTTGCAGCCCATCTTAGTTTCTGATTTGCCTGTAGTGTAGAGTGAGCCACCGTAGTAATGAGTGAATGTGGGTCCATTGGGACTGGGCCTTATTTTTATAACTCTGAGGAATAACTGTCCATCTTAGTCCCTTTTAAGATTTTTAAATGCCTGCTTTGAATCCTCCCCCAGCTTCCTTTTCCGGACATTAAGCCTAAGCTACTAACAATATGTATCATTGTCCATGTCCCCCTTAGAATGTGGCGGCCAAACCCTGAGTGTATAAGATTTCAGCTGAATCTCCTTCTAAGACTAATAACCTGCTGTCTGGTGCAGTATACCCCTGAAGTTATTATTAATAATAATAATAATAATAATAATAATAATAATAATAATAATAATAATAATGGATCTTATGCAGGAGGGAGGTGAAGGAGATCAGTTATGTAGGGGTATGAGGAAGGTGATGGAATGATTTGGATGTCAACAACATAAAAAGACATACAAAAAGTAATACCTATTAAATATATAGCCCCCTAAAAATGCACAATGAGTGATTTAGTACACATTGTTTGCAGTAATTATAGTAAACATTTTAGTTATGTATTATAGACAGACATTCTAAATACTGGGTATGACGATTTATTTGTCTTGACTAAGTTTCAGAATGAAAAAGTGAAATTAATTACAGATTTTTGAAAACATTGAATTAAAAAAAAAAAACTAATTTAGAATTAAAGATAAAAGAACAGGATACTGTGATTTTGAGCAACAAGTAATCTGCCTGAAGAATCACAGACTGAACCTGGAGGGTGGGAGATGCACTTTAACACATCAAAAGAAAGCTGGCAGTAGAAAGCTGTCTGCAAAGGCAAAGTACATTATTTTATTTGACACCGGAAACACATTGCTTCATTTCATTTTTCATGCATTTCTACACTCGTGGCCAGTGTAAAAATTAATTCAGTGAAGTAATAGAAGCCAGAAACTGAAAGAAACTCATTAAGCTATTTTTAAAGAAATACATTCCTGCACCATGCGCATCTTTCTTTGTCATTAATTGATTACATTAAGACACCCAAGGTGTTCTATTTTTACTTTCTGTGGAGATCACATGGCTCGTATTCTGCAGAGCCAGAGATAAAACGATTTGCTAAATATAAAATGCGCCAATTAAAAATCCTTAATGCCTTTTCCAACCGAAACATCTTTATAGTATGAAATATCGGGACTACCGATTTGATCTTTAACAAATTCAATGGCTATTAACCATTATTTTCTGTAATTATTACATTGCAAGTGACACACTAATTCTAGCCTCACAGCCAAAATATGAATAAATGATCCAGGTGCTTTCAGCAATAAGAAATTAATTCATATTCGCACTCATAATGAGGCTGACAGAAAGGCAGGGCTTAACCCCTGGGCATCTTTGCAGAAAGATGACACTGGAGACTGAAATTCAGCAAAAATAACTGGGTGGAAATATATTGTAAAATCATGGTCATTAATGTTAAATAAATAATACATAATCCAAAAGACGGTATTGATATGGTATTTATTATTCAACTACAACATAACTGTTTATCAGATGAGAACAAGTGGTTTTAAGTATGCTTGCTGATTCCCATGTTTATTCGTTCCCATTTATACCATGCCTACTTTCAATGCCCAAATGGCAAAAAGTACATTAGAGAATGCATTCAAGGTGAATCATATGCAGCATCTTTGAGCCTGTTGCTTTCTTTCTTTTTTCTTTGCAGCCACACACAACAGCAAGGCATACTTAATTACCATGTGATATTTGCATCTCCTAAAAATAACATTAAAAAGCAAAGGTCTCACATTGCACATACCTATATTCATATGAACTGATGTGACAATCGGTAGAAAACAGAATATCTCTCTACCGAGCGCATAGGTTCAGTAAACAATTCAGAACAAATCTTCACATCGGTTCAACCCTCATTGTTATTAGTTCCACATGTTTAGGCTAGCTAGGTGGCTAAGCCATTACTTTGCAATCACAGAGGTTTATCTGTATATTTGTTTTGCAATATACCCATACAAACCCACAAGTTCGAAGTGAAGCCAAAAGGAATTTTTGACTAAGAAGGCTATCCACTTTGCTATAACTCCATCTAGTGGTTGAAAAATGAATTATGAAGGACATAAGCTTTCTTTGACAATTCTCTTAGCAATTTTGTATCACCAAGAAGGCACATTTATAATCAAAAAGTGTAGACCTAACAAACAACAATTTGTATTGTAACACATACAATTAAATAACCTCTTACACAGCTATTCCTATAACATTGTATTGCAATTCAGAAAGGACGAGAGAAAACAAAAAAATATTTACAGGAGGTCGGAGGAGCCATGGTGCAATCTGAAGAGATGGGTCTTCACTCAGTAAGTCAATGAGTAAGGGCTAGTAACCGCCTCCAGAAGAACACTGTGGTAAATTTGACTATGAGGTTGCTTGAGCAGATATGCTTGGCTCAAGTTCTAAACCTACAGTTTGGATTTTGACCACGTCCCGCGGTTATGTCATCTCCACCGAATCCAAACTCAGTTTCAGAAGTGAGATGAAACAGAGCTTTCAAAGGGCTCTCTTGGCCATGAAGAGAGCTGTATTCAGAGCGGTAGTTAAATACAGCAACAAACACGCAGTAAAGGCAAAAACAACAATGACACCAACAACAAAAATACGTTTGAACACATTTTTTAAAATCTAAGCTGTATCAAATGTGTGCAAGGAACCACATTTTAAGTCAAGGACTTCATTTTCCATACAGTGAATAACAGCAGTGGTGAGAAAAAATGTCTTAAAGGTACAGATACATACATCTGCTAAAAATGTTTTACAATACACATGGTATGGTCCAGCAGCAGGTATTATGTTATGCTATTTTTTTTCCAAAGATTCCAAGCAAAAATATTGGAGACATCTAAACTGAATTTCTAGAGAAGGATGGTTGAACTCCATCCATATTTTTAAAATAGCGTTTATCAAATCATGACCATTCAAAGTAAATAATCTCATCACTTCAGTTCACAGTGCAGTCCGTATGTTATATTTATATTTGTGATGTAAATCTATAACAAAAACAGACCGATTCCTTTATTTAAATTATTTATCAAACCATTCCAAAATTCTGTTATGTTCAGCAGAACTTTTCAACGGTTCAGTAAAATCTCAGACAGCATAGTTAATGACATTGCAATGAACTATGGGACCTTCAGGCAAGGGAAACTTATCAATAAGTACATCCCGTAGAAATTTCAAGGGGGCCATGTTTATTTTGAGATGGATACCATAGACACAAACATCTCCATAGCAGTGTCAGCAAACACACTGTCATGAAACCACGCTTAAATTCAGAAATTCCACTTATTTCTGTACTAATACAGAAAGAAAACATTTGGCACTGTTTTTCATTCAGGCACAGCATCATTGGTTCACTTTACAGCTGAGGTTTAAGAGGTTGTAACATTGATAGAACAGTGTTAACACTGCACTGTTAACCTGCAATTACTGGAACCATTTTAATGGTTTAATTACCTTACTCCTGCTAAGTGTGTGAATAATTAGACAGGAAAGAGCAAAATACTGCACTGAAATGAACTGGTATTACATTAAGTGGTACATTAATTAAGTGCATTCATTTAGCAGAAGCTTACCCAGAGCTACTGAAAATGATGGATAAATATAAAGATCTGTAAATAAAATTTTTTTTAAATGTATGTAGGCTCAGATATCAGTAACTTACCAATTTAACAGTTTTTATTGCATCACCTCCCCTAGTGAAACCTCATGCTCCCACCTATACAATAAAACACAACCATACCCGTTTTCCCCATATAGCTGTATTACCGGTTGCTGACAGCAGATGAAGCATGTATTGCATTTTCCATGAGTACCTCACTCTCACTTTCTTATGGCCACTTACCGGTCCTGGGGAGGAGTGAACAAGGCGGAGATCACCCTGCCTAGACCTGATCCTGGACATGGTGAGGTGAGATGAAATGCTAGATGCTAATGCAGTCTAGAAACAAATTACATGGTTCATCACTTTTTTATTTTCTGTAAGTCTAACAGGGGCCAGACTTATTTCCTGTTTTTACTCACTGTGGGGCAATACTTGCACCCATTTCCACCAAATGATAACTATATTGTGTCTATCCAGTGCACCATTGTTGTATGGATATGCATGAGTGTGCATGAGCACAGGTGTGTAGGTGTCTGTGCATTTGTGTTTGCATAGCTGTCAGTCTCTCTGTATTTCTGCACAACAGAAGCCTGTTTCTAGAAGTGCCGTTCCAGCAGGCATTCTTTAGTCTTCACATATCACACGGGAGTCTGGCTGTACTCTGTTTATTTTTCCATCTTTTGCTCTCGACATTCCTTTGATTGGAAGCCTTCCATTACTACAGCAAACACTGGGGTCACACTGAGCCATGTTTACACCACGTTATCATAGCAGATTTGGTCCACTTCATTCCCTGATGGCAATGTGTGGTGCACACTGCAGACAGGGAGTGTTATTATTATTATTATTCAGTTATTTTCTGAGTAACAGTGGACCTTGTGGCTCTGAACCGCTGTACCCCACCTATACCCTTGGGGAGTTCTGGCCTCTACTTCTGTGTCTGTGACTCATTTGTTTGACATACTTCTGGATATCGAGCAGCACGTCAAGGTGGCACAGCACTCAGAAAAGTGCTTCTATCTTTAGATCAAACTGATGGAAATAGAAGAAGCCTTTCCATCTGTAAGAGTACGGCAGTACTAATGCCAATCCCATCAGATTTGGCAGCTCTTTAGTGATTCATCTGCTTGGGTATTCCTACCTGTACAAATGTGATTGTGAGAAATTAACTTTGCTTCTCAAACAAACAAGTGAAAGTGAAACTCATAGAGAAAGATTGCATGTGTGGTGCTGTAATTTTGTGTTTGCCATCACAACAGCTTGGCCTTGCATGCGAGGCAGCTGTAAGGTAGAACGCCAAGGCCCAAACTGGCTTTGAAGAGCTGATCTCTCGCCCCGTTTTAATTAAAACAAGATAAAACATTGTGCTCGGTGATCTGAGGTATGCCAGCCTTCAGCTTATCGTTCAGTGCAATAAAGCCAGGTCAAGGTCTTCTGTGTTTGCATGCAAATTCAATTTAGCCTTACTGACATTTGATAGTGTTTGATGTTCTGAGCTGCTGTATGCGCTCAGCGCCATATTACAATATTCTTTTTTGTGGTGAGGGCATCTTCATTTCAGCTGCAGTGAACATGTTGATAGCTCTTAAAACGCTGTGATGTATGCAGTGCCATCTGAAAACAGCTACAGGCCTACACTACACTATATTCTTTACTGTACTTATTGGTGTCTTACACAGCATTTTTAAGTCATCGGTTTATACAGCTGTATGCTTCATGATGCAGTGCAGGTTAAGCAGCCTTGTTTGACGTGACGGCAGAGATGCAGCTTCAGCTGATTGGCTGATCTTCTGCTATTGCGTACCTGAAAGTATGCCCCTTGGTAGGTCCAGGAATGGGGAACATTGTCTGGGTTGGGGGGGACAGGTGGTGCATGATCAACCGTACCATCTCCAGACCAAAGCCCCTCCCCCTCTGAGGATTCATTTGTGCCACCCCCACAGCAAGCCACTCCCCCAAAGTTAACATACACATTACACTGCAGTAAGACCCCGCAGCCTCTCACCTGTGTGCACATGGACACTCACACGCAGATACACAAACACGCTCACACACAAACACACAGACACGTAATCCATTCGCAAAAACACGGACACAGGTACACACACACGCACACACAACAGCTAAGTGAATCTGTTCGGCTGGCTGCTCACACTGGGTAAACCCTAATGGCTTTGGAGGGGGGGTACTAATAATGGATGCGGAAACCTCAAATTATGTAATCTCGGTGCTAACGAGCGTGAGCACCAGCAGGTCCCAGGAGATTGTTGTCGCCCTCAGACATTAGCCCAGGGTTCGGAGAGCGTGGGCGTGGCAAATACAACAAATGACTGCGATTACATCAGCAAGCCATGGACCTTACCTGGCTCAGCAGGGGCACATGGGGGCGACTCGGTCACTTCCTGCTCTCCATCTTGCTTCAGCCAGCCTATCAGGACCGGACCCTGACTGCGCCTCCTGCCCATGCCTCACCAGCATGACAGCACACCTCAGTGACCTTCTCAAACACTGTTCAGCAGACGCTCTTACAAGTGTAGGAAAACATGTTTTATGATGTAACAGGAGGACATATGAAAATCTTGGGGGGGGGGGGGGTATTTTCTAAAAGCACCACAGTTTTCTTTTTGGCTATTCCACATCATGTATACAAAACACACAAACATGGATGCACACACTTACTGAAGCATACAGACACAGAAACAACACCTGCCCCTCCCCACACACACACACACACACACAGAGTACCTCAGACATATCCACTCACACACGCACGCGCGCATGCACGCACTATACAGGAGACCCGAGCCTCTTGCCCTTTGTCGGTGAGTAGCAGCAAGTTTATTTCTGCCACCAAATATAAAATGCATTGAACAGCCTAGAAAGGCTGAAATTAGATACTGGGGAAAGAGCGCTGAAAATACGAGAGGCAGGACCTTTGTGGCTCAAACACAAATGAGCAGAGAAACTGAATCCAGCATTTATATAAAGCTCTCCTTACATCAGTATCAGACTCAGCCTGGCTAAGATAATTTTATTACGAGTGCTCCAAGGGCAGGAATGGGTAGACTTTTGGCATAATGATAATAGCAGCAAAGAGGTGCCAAAAAGCTGATTATGTATGAACAGGGGTCGTATAGAAATGAAAACAGAGCCCCTATCTCATGCAATAGATTTCAGGGTTTGTTGAGTATTCTGCATTGCTAATAGGCAACACTGAACTAAACAACATCGAATAGGTGAGTAGGGTGCCAGTCCATGGGTACTTTTGACAAACTGTGTGCAGTCTTTCATAACCTCTAAAGAAGGTGTTATCAAGTTTGGATGCATCACTGATAAAACTTTAAAGCCGTAAAGCCTCAGTCCTTCCTGCTGTTCGTACCACTTATGTACCACAAGTTACGTATTCTATGGGCTAATGCATCCATGTGAAAATGCCTTCATAGGCTGGAGAGTATTTGGGCTACATCCCATTCTGCTTGGCATTCCGTCCTCCCAAACTTCACTTCATTGGAGGGAATTCCTTTCGAAACTCAGATGTACATTCAGTGTCAAATGTCTCCTTCTAATAGAAAACCACACCGCACAGAGGAAATACCACAGGATCAGTTCACTCACCTCAAACTAGAGGAGAAGCAGAAAAACCTAAAAAATGGTAGTAGACTGAGACTGCTAAGACCAATGGGGAAAGCATGTCATTGGATATTAAAAACAGCAACGCAAAAACACAGTTGCAGTTCTGTAAACAGTCATTTCATTTTAAGATGGCACTAAAATGCCATAGGCTCCTAATATAACAGCTAACACTAGAGAAGCGCTAATAAAAGACACAAAGGGTTTGAACACGCTAGACTGAATAGCTACTGCTTGTCCTCATTTGCGCAAGGGTGTTAATTGGATACAACAATGCAAACGTCCCACAGTGGAATCGCTGATGGTTAAGATGTAGTTTTAGAAGCACTCTCCTCCACCTCTTTGCCATTTCACCAGCGCCTACACAACAAGACTGTGTTAGTATTCCCTAAGAACGGCTGCCACATTTTGATGATCTGAGCCTTTCATTTCCATTTCACACCCACACACATAACTGACCTTTAATCAAAAGAAACGGTGTTGTTGTCAATCAAAGGCCACAAATATGAATGAGGATTTTCAAATATGCAAACTAAGATCAACAAGCAGGGTGACCTGTACAGACATGCTTCTTTTGTCCATTTAGGAAATCGATTAAAGGGCTCCAGTGTTTTATTATGGGCCAAGCACCAATGGTGTATAGGCACCTATTACAACTGTTAGAATTTTTCACTATTATAGTTTCTACCATGGGAGTCTATGAACTGAACTGCTTGGCGGATTTTTTTTAAACTTCCCACATTAATTGAGGAAGGGCCAAGATATCCATGCAAGTTTGGGGTCAGTTAATCCACCTATCTAGCACCACCAACACGCCAAATTTGATGTGAGATTTATGCCTATAACTGTTAGAGTCATGATTGTTTTTTCTCAGTGATTGTTAGGTCCTCCTGAGTTGAACACACCCAACCCCATCATTATTGGACTGCCATACTGGATTTTCCACCATTTTGTTGCTGACATTTTGAAAACAAGGCAATAAAATAATCACAGGGATCGTTGCACAGTCTATAAGCTCACTTGCACTCATAAGGAAGACTCAAGCAATCCATAAACACACAAATCAGTGGCTGGACTTGGCCGCTTTAATGCACAGTCTTTAAAATAAAACCCATTATGCCCTGCATACACTGTCATTAGTACCAGGAGATGCAGTAATAAACACTATAAAATCTGTCCAATGATGTGGCACTTGCTGTCGATATGCTCAAAACACATCTCGCCATATTGCATTCTCCAAACAGAGGCAGGGATCCAGCTGTTCAGAATTAGAGAACAACCAACCAGAAGCCAGCCATTCACTCACTCATAGGATCAGTTGTCATTAGTACCCAGGACAAATGCAAAGGAAAACCTGTACAGGCATGCTGCATCTCAAACATTATAAAGTCTTAAATCATACTGAACACATCCGTAAACTCAGCACTGCATCTCCTCCACCGCATCCCTAATAAAAGCTTGGATAAAATGGTTTAATTGGTTTACTACGCATGTTACCTTACGTGCAATTCTCACCGATTCAGTCTGGAAAAGTATACCCCAGTGACTGTACAGTACAATATGTTAAAAGACAACAGTAGACATTAGTTGTGCAAAGAAGGCCAAAGAGTTAAACCATTAAATGCTGAAATATGAAAAAGGGTAAATGGGATGTCTTCTCATTCTACCCATGCATATTAATTTTTGAAATGGTGGACCTTCTTGGAACACTTAGGGCCAGTTCTCTGAACACAGGTTAAGCTTAGTTCCAGACTAAATAGTTTTGCATGGATAATCTCCATTCAAAATAGACTAAATTCTATACTTTGTTTCTAGAAAACTGGCCCTTAGAACAAATTTGCTGAGGCCCATGGAGTGATAAAGCATATAGGCCTAGTTATTAAAGATATGGCCGGACAATACATCAGGAAAGCTCTTAAAGATTTATAATGGGGAGTACAGGAAGCCTCCTCCCCACAAAAACGGAAATAATAGCCATTAGTACAATGTACAGTGTAAAATCGAGTGGTTTATTTTAATCTTGGTATAATGTTGAGTAGCATAGGCTGGGGAAAAAGCCATCTGCCATCATTACTTCTGTGACATTCAACTAGCTATTAACCTTAATAAAAATCAATGTGTACTTTATGGAGTCAGACTACAGTTGAGTTCATAATTTACAATTACAGCCCTCTATCAATGGGATAACTCAGCAGACTAAAGAAAGGGCTATTTGTGGTTACGAAAACCAATTGACCAAAATTCAGGCCTTGTGTAACTCAACCCACATTTCACCAATAGGAATACACAGTAACTTACACTTTAGGGGAGGTTTTGTACTACTTGGAAAATGGCCATGAAACAGTTTAGCAACTTTCCAATGGAAAATTACTTTATCTCTCTGGAAGTTGTTAGCATTTGTAGGGCATCAGAAAGGAAAGCTCGCTGACCCACAAGGAGATAGGTAAAGAACATTTGCCAGCAAAAAACTAACCGCTAGACTGCAATCTAGTTCAGTGGTGTGTCCACAGTTACTATGGAGACCTGAGTAAAACACTACCACATTTCCCTTTGTTTGTTCAGTGTTATCAGAGTTTGAAAGCTTGACCCAGTCTGCTCAGCCAAAAAGAACAAATGACAATGCATTTAATAATACTGTACACTTACCATTTGAAATGTGCACGCAAAGTTAACACAGAATGTGAAACTGTTTGTGCACAAATTGTACTTACACATTACATAATTATAATACAAATACAAATAATGATACACAATGATATGACATCTAGTTAAAAATTGCTCATGAATTCCAAACTGTCATGTAATCTAGCCTGAGTTCAAAGAAAGCAGAGTAGACTGGTGGTTAGAACTGAAAAAGTGCCAACCTGCTCCACGTGCAGCAAGGTCACATTACTCATCCGCTGGCATTTTTGTTTTAATCAACAGGCCAGTCTCTTTAACATTTCCATAGCGTTTGTCTACAGCATGCAAAATCTTTAATCTTGCAATCGAATAAGCTTTCATGCATATTACAAATGAAAGAGCCCAGATTACACAGCACTCACAAGCATTTTAAATGAGGCTGACCTTTGGACAGTACCTGGATGCTATGTTTTCCAGCAGCCCTAAACAGCTACAAACAGTGCTTCACGTTTTAAAACAGACCTTTGATTAGTGATGCACACAAGATTTTGTGAGATATTTTTGTTAGCCATTATTATTATTGTTGTTGTTATTATTATTGGCTATTCAACAAGTTTATAAGCTGTTCTACAGCCACTATTTTCATTACATAGTTGCCGATATAGATCGCTAATCATCAGTAAATTATCCCAATTATTGATGCTTGAAAGAGACGTTGCTGCCAAGCCTACCGTTTACTACTCTACTATGCTGCTGTAACCTCTACTAAACACTACAACCCTGGTCACTGCTCCACACCAATGCTCTACAATGCAGCTCAGATCTTTAAAAAAACTCTCTGCAAAAACTGAGTGCAGAAACATATTGTGCGCCTTCCACCATGTTTAATTCACATTCCATGTCTGATTCTTACCCTCAGTCAGACATTTACATTCTGTGTCCTGCATTAAATTAGTTTCTTTGATAATTTCTCTTTCTGAGAATTATAGTAACGTATAGTAACACTTTATATTAAGATTCCATTAATTAACCAAAGAAACACTTTGAACTTAAAAAAAAACATCTTATTTTATCAACATTCATTTAGTAACTTCATTTAGTTAGTAGCCAGATAATAAATTGTGTGGTGGTAAAATAGACCTGACCGTTTTTTTTTTTTTTTTACATTAGCTTTGAGTTGTAATAATATTTACCATGTGTGATGGTACCCTTAAACCTGGTACTAGTTGATACTACCTGTTCGCTTGCTGCACTCCTATTCATTTCTGGACTTTTCTGAAGGTGTCATTAATCATAAGCAGATCTTAAGGCGGTGTGTCCCATCAAAAAAACAGAGGAACCCTTCATGATGTAACAACCGGTTTTCTGCATGATACACAGCAAATGCAGGAATTCCAGCTGAATAGAAGCACCAGGCAGAGTGTAATTCTGATTATGTAAGGTTTCCTGGGGGAGACTAAGCAATGGGCCACTCAATCTCTGCCAGCGCTACAAAAAAAACAAAAAAAAACATGAAAACAAAAAAATTCAAAGAAGCGAAGCCGGCTTTGGGCCTTTAATCATGAGCTGAAGCCTGTGAATCTTTATCGGGGCCTAATGGCTTTTCAAAGCTTTAAATCAGGCTCTGTAGCATTCAGAATCTCCACAGAAACCACGCTCAGGAAAGTTCAAGATTGATTCAATTTCAAATTCAAATACAGTATTTGAAATTGAAATGTCACGCTCAGACATTATACAATGGAGCACGCTGGTTTTACTTTCCATGTGAGCACCACTGCAGCCACTGTCAGATTCACTGCACAAACCCATCCAGGCCCCACGGTAGCTGGGCAGTAATAATGTGCATTTCCTCATGTCACAGCTACCGTAGCTGGTTCTAATGTATTATGATAATCCAAATATTGACAATCAATTTTATAGACAGGTACTGAAAAAGACAATCGCTCACAGAATGTTTCGAACCTGATAAAGATTTGCCCTACATCTTCACTAATTTATGCTTTCCTCAGACCTCCTGGGTCTTTGCTTTCTGGCTTTCAACAGATAATCCCATCCTGCAATTTTGGGGAGTCCATCTGACAGTTGGAACTGGCAAAGCCAATTGAATGGCAAGTGTAAAATGTCACATTGTGTCCCCGAGACTGTGAACCTGTGCTTTGCAGAAGGAAAGAAGACAGCAGGTACGGAGGCTATGACACACAGACAGGGAAGCGAGGCCTATTTTCCTCTCCCGTGCACAATGGTGCAGGTTCACGCATCAGATTCATATTCACCGTGCCCCCACTTCATTTCCATTCAAGACTTGATTGTTTGAATGCAAATCTCAAGAGCTGAGTCACAGGAGACCAAGGACAGACTGGGACCGCTCCAAGAAAAGACTGCACTAATACCAGTGAAAAGCAAAACGAACGTCACAGAAAGGCGCAGCACACGCAGATATATACCGCATGCTTTTTATTTGAGTATCACTCGTTTCAACAGCTTTCGGAACGCTGCTGTTGATTGTCTAACACAAACTTCATCCGTTCACTATGCATTATTCAGCATGCGTGTCCTGGTTTTTTCATGAAATGCATTAAAAATACATTGGTCGCTACAGATTACCGTTGTTTCACTTTACAATTAATGCTCACTTCTCCTACTAAACTCACCTAACAAGCATCTGAATACAATTATTCAATTTCCAGTGGAAAACTGCTTTATCTCTGGCCTTGTGAAAGTCTTTGTATATAATAATAGGTTTTAATTATAATAATAGTTATAAAATATATAATAGTTAAAAATTGCTCACAAATTTCAAACTGAGGTGTAATCTAGCCTCAGTTCAAAGAAAGCAGAGTAGACTGGTCAGACACCGTGCAGCTGGGTCACATTACTGATCCGCTGGCCCTTTCTGTTTTAATCAACAGGCTAGTCTCTTTAACGTTGCCATACTGTTTGTCTACAGTGTGCACTTGAAAACATGCTAAATGAGGCAGGCTTGAGGACAGGGCCTGGATTGCACATTTTCCAGCAGCCATAAACAGCTACAAACAGTGCTTCACATTTGAAAACAGACTTTCAACTAGTGGTGCACACAACAATCATCACACATGTTGAAATTTCAAATCAGTCCTGAGTTTATCATTTTTGTGAAAAAACAAAACAAACAAAAAAAAACTTTCTCTTGTGTTTAGCCTGGATGGGAATTTAATTTATTGATTTATTTATTTTAAAGCAGTTCTTCTTTTCTCCTGCAGAGGTAGCTATTGGATTGTAATGACTGTTTTCAAAACATGTGCATCGCTTAATATTCTGTGCTTGTGTTGATTTGTATTTGCAACTTACAGTAAACATCAATTGACAGCTGACATTGGAGTAAATTTTAAAAAGTGAATATAGATGAAAATAATTTGTGGTTTAGTGTGTCCATTTCCTCCGGGATGGTTAAAAGTTATAGGCTAATCGTTCAAACTCAGAGTCACTGACAAACTCATTACAAGCAAATTATCATTTACAGACGGAGCCGTTGAGCCATACTGATTCTCTGATTACTGCTCTTTAATGATCTGACCACTGCTGAGCGCTGCTACCCTGATCGGTGCTCCACACCATTACCCAGATCACTGCCGCTCTGAACACTCCTAAACATTATTGCCCTGATCATTAGCATGGTATGAGGCCTGATGGGTCACGTATGCTAGTCATGGTTTTCGTTTTTCATGAAATGCATTAAAACACACGTTTCATCATGTAGAACAAATTGTCACAACCTACTAAAGAAATTATTCACATGCTCTTTTCTTTCCACACCTTTTCTGTCACCTGTGCACCTTCCGGTGGTGACCCTGCTACCCACAATACACTGGGCTTTTACAAGAAAGCAGCTATTTAATAATTTATTTATTCTATCAGTCAATCAATGCAATAAAACGGGCAATTGCTTGACATAAACAGGTCAGAAAGAATTGGCCTATTAATACCTGTGCCTTCATCTACCTCAGTGGTAACAGGCCTCAAGTCACAAACATCAGATGAGCAACTCACACACTGAGGCCCACTCCCACTCATGCCCAGCTCGATAAAACTGATGCATATCAGTGGTTGAGATGGTGATTTTTATTTTTTAAATGGAAAAGTGTTATGCAGACATAATTAAACTTAATGGAAGTTTAAAGATGCCATGCTTGAATGGATTATAAGCTTAGCTTCAAAAGCCACCTGGCATCCATATTTCCTGACATACTTCACGATCATAATTTCCTGTGAAAAGCACAAGCCCATTTCCAAAAGGACAAAATGGAAATAACTGCAAGCATGTCTTACACCAATAGCACCCATTAACTATGAGGCAAATAATGTTTAATGGCTTAATTTTCAAACTATAGTAAAACTGCCAAGCAAAAATTGGTGGCAATTGCACAAGATATTTTTGCAGGTGCATTGGGTCTGAGATATAAGACAACGGTGTCTGAATGCGATGGTACATAAAGGAGCACTCACTGGAGTTAGAGTAGGTGTGAAGATGAAAGTCCGTCGTAGATGAAAGGGAGGATTTCCATGGTTTCCCTTGTAGCTTGGCTTGGTTGCCACAGAGACAGCAAGGGAGAGAGGGAGGGTGCGAGGGAGAGAGAACGAGGTAAAGAGAATGAGTGCAAGAGAGAAAGACAGAAAAAGATGCAGAAAGATCGTGTCCCCCATTCTTGTGCTAATTTCAAGTGACTTTGTGTTCTGATCATTTTAATAGCCTTTGAGCTATTGGTCTTTGGTGCTGATTGCTGCTTTAAGCTCAACTAGTGAAAAAAGGGATCAGAACATTTAACTGTACCTTTCAGAGCCCCGGGACAGAAGCAAGCAAGATTTTGTTTCTGCTGTTTCTTTTTCATTTTTTGAGCTATAGTAAACCCTGGTTCATGAGGATTTTAGATCACACATTTTTAGATATATTCAGCGTTTGCACGTGGTTGTGTTTGTTGAGCAGCCTTAATATGATTGTTCAATTCTGATTGAGGCGTTTATCCAGGGGGCATTTTATTCCAATCAGGCTATTAGTCCAACAACATAGGCTAATACTAGGCTGTACTTGAATGCAACCAGTCACTGTATAGCATTGTTTCCCAAGAAGCACTGATCCACTGCTCTGTTTTCTAAGGTAAGTTAGCAGAATGAAAGGCTCCTCAACTGAGTAAAATTTGTGTAGCAAGCGTTGTGCGTGCAATGTATCAAATCATTTACAGTAGTTGAACTTAATAATAAAAAAGTAATCCCATTTGCTAAGCAGCTGTTGTATTGCTAACCATGTAAAATAAACTACATCTCAATTAGCAACTGAGTCAACTAGCTTATCTAGTCAGCCAATTAGCTCTGTCACCTTCATCATGACTTGAAATGTAGGCCTATCCATCTTAATTCTTAATGTGTTTATTTGAGGACAGATTTCATAGCTTGAGTTAATAAATTATTTTATTTGGCTATGTTGCTTACGATTTTGAATAGTATCATCCAGTGAGCTCCATAATATCTGAGACATAGATAGATTTCCAATCAAATAATTCCCGTGTGGTTAAAGTGCACATTCTCAGATTTTATTGAAGGGTACTTTTCTACATTTTGGTTTCACTGTGTAGAAATTACAGCACTTTTTATACACAGCCCCTCAATTTCAGGGTACCATAATATTGGGACAAATGTATTTCTGATTAGTCAGGTGTGTTCAGTTGCTTCTTTGGTGTGTGTGTATAAGACAGCCTTTAGTATCTAGCCTTGATTCTTGGCTTTTGATTGCCTTTGCCGTCTGTCATTGGCATTTGTTGACATGAGGATGACAACTGTGCTAATGAAAGTCAAGGAATCCATTATGAGGCAGAGAAATAAGAAAAAACAGTCGCCAACTTAGGCAACAGTTTGGAACTTCATTAAAAGAAGAAAGAGCACTCTGCAAAATGATCTGGTCTGGTAGACGCAGGAAGATCTACTCAGTTGATGACCAAAGAATTCTTTCTTCACCATAATGAAGAAAAAACTCCAAAGCACTTGTCTGACAGATCAGAAACACTCTTCAGGAGGAAGGTGTGGATGTGGCAGTGACTACTGTCTGCAGAAGACTTCACAAACAGAACTACAGAGGCTACACTGCAAGATGCGAACAGCTAGTTATCTGTAAAAATAGGACGGCCTGGTTACAGTTAGCTAAGAAATACCTAAAACAACCCACAGAGTTCTAGAAAAATGTCCTGTGAACAGTGGAGACCAAGGTTCACTTGCATCCGAATGTTGACAAGAGCTAAGTGTGGCAGCCAAAAGGACCCCCCCCCCCCAATATCTCTGGAACATAATGGTGGGGCTGTTATGGTTTGGGCATGCATGGCTGCCACAGGCACTGGCACACTAGTCTTCTATGTACAAGCATGTTCATATATGGGAAAAGCCGAAGAGGAAATGCTGAAGTCTAGCATTTGTAACAAGAATTCAGGCAACCCTCTGTAGACTTGCACTGTATTAGGAGCTGTAGCATATGACAGATTGCTCTGTTGCTGTATTAGTTTACAATTTAAACCTAATACATTCAGTTAATCTATAATATGGGCATGCATAATAAGGAACCCTTCATGTGGATAAGAAATTGAACAGATTCTGAAATCAAGTAACTTGATGAAGGCTGACTGAAGACGAATGTTGTCCAGAAATCAATTAATTCATACTTTGTGCTTGTGTTGTTTTTTATTTCATATTTTAAAAAATGCATAATGTAGGCCTAAATCTGCCATTAATATCTTGTAAAATTCACCTTTGAGTTTCTAGCAGGAAAACGTTTCGTTTACATCCCTAATTAATAAGACGTGTGGGTGACCTATTGTGCATCATATATACCAGATTTAAGCTGTGCAAACAGTCTTGATCCAGGTTTCTTCCCTCATTCTGACGGTTCCAAACAACATGACAACTCACACCAAGCAGGAAAAAATCATAGAATATGTGGTGTCAAAGGCATCACTGTTTGTAATGGATTATTTATTTTAATAAAGCGGTCGGAATTTGGAACTGACATACGGTCAGGTTCTCCCTTTTTTTTGACAATCTGAGCCCAACACTTATCCCTACCCCCCCCCCCCCCACCCCACCCCTCCATGTGACCGCAGCAGGCATGCATTTCAGCTACGTCAGAGACTTCTGCCATCGACAAATGGGCTCTGTGTACCCCCCTGGTTAATAGCTATTAGGACAATATTGCATAACCTCCTGTAGTGCAATTAAGCCGGGTTATCTGCACACACCGGCATTCATAAATCTCGCATCTGACGCAGGCCGAGGCACAGTGCACACCAGTGCCGCTGTAGGCCTGCTGCTTTTATTAGCCGCCAGCACGCTGAAACTCACTTCTCACCGGGCTGAAATTAAAAGCAAATCCGCTGAACAACGGCTGATGTCCCAGTTGGGAAGCAGAGGCAGATGGCCTGGAGGCCGTCGTGACACAGTTGCCGTTAGGTAAGAGAGTGCAGCACATCCCATGTTACCAGATCAAGGAATATTTCTGGCCTAATGATTGGAAACGAGGCCAGAGCAGAATTGTCAACTTTGCCGGGGAGGTGGGTCAGGAATTGTCTACTGAATGAGAAGCAGGGGTTCTGAATGAGAAGCAGGGGTTCTGAATGAGAAGCAGGGGTTCTGAATGAGAAGCAGGGGTTCTGAATGAAAGCTTTTTCCAGCTTAGTGGATAGATACCCAACTTCTTGCGCTATACATGGTGTCCTCCTATGCCACATAGTACATTGTGCATGGTACACCATTTTTTAACTGGTGATTTCTTCTTCAAAGTTGCCCAAATAGATTGGAAAACCATGGACCTAGCAACACTGAGCAGCGAGCATGTCCTCCTTATCAGCTGGAAACAACGTGCTTACAGTAAAAGTCAGAGGAAATCATGCAATAGCGCATTCAGGAGTGTCCAAGATGCCTACACTGATAACATCTGAGAACTCCTCTTGGTGTCTCCCTTATATTGCTTTAGTTCAAACAGGATGGCCTCAGCCCTTAATAATATCTTGCACCTATAAGATGAATTGGATGAATACTCTATTCAGAATCACAGCACTGGGTGCTGTCAGTTGTAACTTAAAATACTGAAGGCGATTGACTGCTATTTAGCCCATGAGGAGAAGCTGACAAAAATTGAAGGGAGAGTTGATTCCCTCAGCAGCTTCCAGTTAACCACTGGTCCCAGTATTTGTGGTTGACCATGGGGCTGGCTGTTAAACTTCTCCATACACTCTAATGAATGTTTCAAGCAGTTTTTTTCAGCTGGGAGGCTTCCTTCAACAACATTACCCTGATTAACATTAAATCCTTCTTTCCTGTTAATGTCAAACGTATAATGTTACCTGACGGTAGGCGAGCGATTACAGTCATTGCATTTTACAGTAAAACGTGGCCATTTTCAAATGTCACCTCTCTTTAAAAGCAATGAATGCAGCACGTGCACTATTTAAGCTACCCTAGTGTGATTAATTATTAAGTAGCTTCACACACTTTTTTTGTCACGTTGGGCTAGGTTTTCTTTTATTTGTAGTAGTAATAATAACAATAACAATACTTACTATGGTAATTCATGAAGTATACTGATTATAATATTTGTATTTTTGAATTGTATGTGTCCACATATAATGCCTAGCTGGTAGGAACCAACAGCAGACATATGTAACGGTACAATGCTAGTGAAAGGAATACTTTATCATAATTAGTTACTGTTTCCTTAAACAAATTGTCCCATTTTGTGCACAAATTGTACAGTTTCTTAGTTTTTTAATCAATTCACCTCTAGTCTTGTTCAGTGATGTGAGAGAGGTCCTGTCTGTGATTATATCACACAGCATTCTGCTAACACACCCACCTTATTACGTTCCTGGCTGCAACATTTTGCTTTAGATCAGAGGTCCCCAACACTAGTCCTAAGACACCACAGCATGCTGCTTCTCAGTCTTGCTCAGCCCTTTTGCCTGAATGAGTTCTTTACACAGTTAGGTCACCACCAAGATTCTTGGGTCTGAGCTGGTGGCTGATTTTAAGGTTTACAGTTAAACTCAAACTGAAGGGCTGCAATATGTCTTACTTGATGGAATTACTGTGAGGTCGTTGGGTACAGCACAGAGCAGAGATGAGGCTGACGTCAGGCCACGTGTGAAATGTCAGGTGGCTGCTGTGGCTGCAGGTGGGAGGGTTTCAGACGGGTCTGGTACGTGCCAGTCGAGCACGCTTCCTGCTCTCTGCCACGTCGTCACCCGCTGGCTCCCACAATGCTTTGCAGCCCCGAGGGGGATGGGGACCAACTCTATTTACAGAAGCTGAATAGATGCCAGTGTAGCCTGAGGAAAAGCAAGCGGTGCTGAGATTCTCCTGAGCATCTGTGTCAGTCCTCCCCACGACAGTCTGTGATTACCAGCGCCATGCTGGCCAAAGGAAGTACGCTGTCAGCCAGACTTTCTATAAGTGTGCTGTGTACATATAGCATAGACTGACATGCTTGGATGTGCACTCGGATGTATAGACCAACTGTACACTGCCAGGATCATTATTTTAGTGATTTCTCTACTTATTTCAATAAACAAAATGAGTTGTGCAGAATTTGCTGACTATGCACACATCCAAGTTTTGAGTTTTTATTTTGAGTTTTTTTTTTCTTTCTAAAAATGAAGAACTGTGATGTACACGGGTCAGTGCTTCTTCAGTTTTCAGTAACATGACTCAAGAGGGTCATTATGTACGGTTAATAAAATGGACGATCATAACAGCAGCAGCTTAGAAGGAAACCAGAAAAAGACTTTATTTGCCTATTAGCTATCCATTTATGTATGGGGCGGCCTGACTCAGAGGTTGAAAACATTGTTAGTCACATCTCTGAACCTTGGTCACATGTACTTTCCATGAGCAAATTTGTTCCAGAAAAGCATTTGGTATAAGAGGTTAAGAGGATTGCATGAGCATGTAGTGTGCTTGGAAGCTGAGCCACGGGCCTTTTTCGGAAATGAGTGAAAAATGGTGACCATTTCCCCCCGAAACCCGTCCATCTGCTCCCAGGTATATTTTACGGAAAACCAACACCTGTTGTGGAGTGAAGCCAAAAGTGATATGTGTATCGTTTATCAGATTAAGTAAAATGCATTATTATTATGTTAGCATTGTATCAATTAGCGAATAGCAGATGGCTATAAATATCCAGACCCACTCAGCTGCCATTTTATCAATGTTTAAATATATTTTCACGTTCCTACACGTCTTTTGGCTAGAGAATGATTCTATTTCAAATGAATTAAAAATCTGAATACCCCATTTGGTAGATTAAATTTCTTGCACACGTGCACACATAAATTGATAATTGTGTACTGAGGGGATTTCATTTTGGCCTATCAGGAAAAAAGAACAATATGCAATCACAGGGCTATGTGAAGACTTGGCTGCCCAATCATTTAAACAGAGCAGCTCGATATAGGAAATAGTATTCTTTTATTGTAGTTTTGTTTCTTGCAGAAAGATCCCACAATGTCTGTCCCATGTTTTCTTTCTCTTTGTGTTTTGCCTAATTGAAACCTAAAGTGAAAAATATATCAAGAATGAATGGTCAGTTCTTGAGAGGGACGGTGCAGTTATGTTTTTTGTGTGCAGGAAGTCCGGTACATAGCCCCATGAGGCATTCTCAGGACTGGTGAGGTAATTCAGACTCTCGGTTACAGGAGGCTGTGTGGAACCATGAGGACTTTTCAGAATAAACAAGGGTTTGGAGCAATGGTGACATCACCCCATCCAGACTTGTGGACATCAGAGTGGAGGTGAGATGTGCTCATCGGAGGAGATGCGTTGGATGGTTGATCCAAGCCTTAATTACATGCATTTTAATATTTACACTCTGCCTCTGCTTCCGGTAACTGAAAATGAAACACAGGGCCGTAGAGATATCAGCATTGTACGGAAGGCCTCTGAATGTACTGTAAACAGAGGGCTGGTGTGATGATGGCGCAGTTCAAATCAGGACAACTATGACTCATGCAAACTCTAAGGACTGAGGTCATGCCGTTTTGTTGGTCAATGAGGACTTATTTTGCACCCAGTGTCCAGTTCTTTTAGTTCAAAAAGGTTGCCAGTTTAAATGTTGCGACCAACTGATAGCCCTATTCACTGGCTTGCTCCGGGTCAAATCAGAGTTTGCTGCATGCAATCAGTGTTCAGTCCCACAATTAGAATTAACTTCAACTGGAAACACAAGGAACAGTGTTGGTTGGGAAAGCCAGCGGCCAGCTAGCAGGTAGCTGAAGGCTATCCACCCTGAGAGGGTGATAACAGGATTTCCCCTTCCTTTGCATTAGTTTCTGTTGTCCTCAGCAAACCTCAATAACACTTGGGAATTACCATGGGGCCAACAGCCAAGGGTGGTAGCCTGGCATAGGGAGATGCCAGAGAGCATCGTGTGCAGGTGAAGTCCCTCACAGTCTGTTCCTGGGATCAGGTCACAACTGTTCCAAAGGAGCTGGCAAGTTTTCAGGCCTACCTCAGGCTGCAATTGGTCCATCCAAATATCACGTTTGGCTGCGTCACGGTTGATGTACCAGGGTCAGAATTCAACATTCTTTCTGGTTAATTTCATCAATGGCCTGTCGTGTGGAAGCATTATCTTGGTTATCACTGGATTAACATTACTTTTCAGATGAATGCTTTTGCAGAAAGACTCTGAACTTGTGCCAGGATATTGTCATCTTTATGATCGATATTAATTTAGCACATGCAATCACACAAAATGCATCCATTGCAATTGTGTGATGAACCTGATGAAGACTTTAGGGTGGGGATGAATAATTGTCGGCATTGTAGTTATAGAAATTATATAAAGATACAATAAATAACGTTTCCAACAGATTTTCAGTTTTTAACTGAAATTGAGACTCTGGTAGGGTTTGGACTCTCTGTGCAGGTGACAATAGGCTGGAGAAAGGAATAGGCTTCCTTTGACATCATCACGTTGTGCCTCAGTATTGAGGGTGTAATAATGACGCAGTTGCACAGTTAAATATTGGAAGCCTCTGTATTTCTGTGGGTTCTGGTAGGAGAGGACAAGGGGCTTATACAAGGTCAAGCTGAATAAACAAGTTCTTCCTGGAGTTCCACACAAATCACTCCTGGAATACATTGCACAAACCCATTTGTGTCCATAGCCACAATAGTGTTGGTTTCCCAAGGACCAGGGTATTTTTCCTTTGTTGGGGGTGGGGGGGTATTGTCAACTGTAATATTATGTTTGGGCTGTCCAGATGGCGATAAGGAACAGGCTGTGTCACTGTAAATCTAACGTGCGGGGGGACTCCAAACAGCCCAACAAAGAGGGGAGTGTAGGCGGAGGAAAGTGGAGGTTGGTGTTGGCTCACTTTTAATTGAACACTCAGTGCTCATTGAAGGGAAAGCCTACATCCTGACCTGAAAAGTATCTCAGGCCCACACATGGCTACCTGCCATGTGTTTGACTGAGAATGTGCCACGAGTGAAGAGACGAACAAGCAAAGCCATATTATGGATAAAAACAAGGCGGTATCCATGACTGCAGAATCAGGATTCATATTCATGGGGCCCACCTCATTGTAAGCTGATATAAGGGACGGAGGGTGAATAACATTTAATATTTCATTCTGCAGTTTTGCTGTCGGTTGCTCAACAGCGGCCTCTCAGCCCGCCCTGTTTGGATGAATTGTTCTGCCTTGTCTCCCTGCATCTGGACATCCGAATGGTAAACATAGCCAGATGGCTTTCACTAGGAAAAACAGCCTCCCTGTTCTCCGCCACTTTTCAAAGCCTGCTTCAGCCACCGCAGTGCGCATTGCATCATACTGCCATTTCGCTTTTTCAGCAGGGCCTGTTGGAATGCGCTCATACTTGCTCTCCATTGTTTGACTAAAATTTAATTCGAAATAAATTATTTAGCACCCAATTTTCACCCAAAGTTACAATGATATTATTATTTGCAATTTGCTCTTTTGTCTGTGAGAGCATCTTCTCAATGTTCGCTATGTTAGCATAAGTAGCCTGTGCTAATGTTGTTGTCTTCCCACTTAAGCCTATTTTTGTTGGCGTTTTAGGACCTCTTAGTCTCTCCACACATGCCCCCTGGGCTCTGTGCTTGGTTCCCTCCCTTGCTTTTGGCATTTCTAAAAATGGCTTGTTTATTGACTCTCAAACATCAATCTCCTTACCTCTGTCTGATGCCAAAGCACTAATCTCAGTTTGCCAGAAAGAAGGTCTGAAGCCAGTTGTTAGATCGGGCTGTAGTGTTTAATCAGTCTTCTGCCATGGCTGGACTGATTTGGGATATAGATTCCGGTGTTTCCTATACACCGACTTTACTTGGGCGGCCTGCCCAAAAAGATTTTTGTATTTAGTTGTTTACTTCTGTAAGCAACGCCCAATGCGGTTCAAAATGAAAATGCATAGAATCAGTGGTTTTTGAGAGAATAATCTGAAGCCCTCCTGTTGTTATTTGTCCATGAAATGCAACTTTATATCATAATAAATCCACCCAGAGATTGTTGTTACTATTGATAGCTTGGATGTCACCTCTGGTCATGTTGTTCACCTGACTGCAGTGAACAGCTGAACATGGTGTTTTAAATTCAATATTCTTTTTCTCTGAAGCCAGCTTTACATTCCACATAATTTAACAGCTAGTTCAGGCCAAAGATTCATGACGCGATGAGCTGCAACTGGCAACTCTTCCGAAAACTCAAGGTTGGCAACATTGTAAAACTGACCTGTTCACATCAAAGCATCAAGATGTGATGGTACTTCTTTGTTGGTTGCAGAAGTCACTCATCTGGTGAATAGCATGGATCAGCATTATGTAAACCTTGGGTTCCCCATAATAGTGTAGTCATGTTTGGCGGCGTTGGTAAGCCGATGTCATTGAAATTAAATTGCACAATTGTATACTGCCATTATTGATCACACTGTAAAATGAACTGCATCCCCTTTAACCTGGTATTCCTTTTTGACTGTTACCGCTGCACACCTCTCAGTCTCAGAGTCCTAACACAAGCATAGAACTCTTTATGCCGCTGTCTTTATGCAGGCTAGTCAGGCCAGAGGCACGTCCGCGTCTGCCAAGATAGATAGCAATCCATTTACAGCCTCACTGCTGGCGGATCACTTGCAGTCTCCTTCTATGCATAACTGTTTGCACAGAGGAAAGGTTAAAACATTATTTGTCAGATAACAGAGATAACATTAAATTAATCCCGTTCCAGTAGCACTGGGTAAGACTGGGTAATGTGTTCCTCCACCACTCAGATACTTCGCCATTGCTGTTTGGTGTATTTGAGGGGTTTTTTACACTTCTGTCAAAGTGCAAAACGATATTGCAGCTATTGAATATGCCATGTTCAATACTCGCCTGTAGAAGTTTTTACATGCCGCTGAAAATGTGAAATTAGAGTGGCACATTCTTGTGGTGTCCTTATATTCAGTTAAATGGACTGCACTGAGAAATGCTGCAGGCTGTATAAAATATATCTCAGCCTAATGAATTTCGTTGATGGGAAGTTTGCTGAATATATCATTAGACAAGTGTTAGCTGCATATACATGCCATAATATTTATTTAACTTTGGCTGAAAATATAAATGTGATTGCATATGAAATGATAATCCATGCAAACATGATTTCTGTGAATCAAATGTACTCATGCTGGGATGCATGCCCGTAATGGAAGAGGAAGGAACTATGCTCTGCATGTTGCCATTAAGGGGTAAGATGGGAAAACAGGAAAGGGCAGGTGACAAAAGGATCGAAACGCTGTACTGTAGAGACCAGTGGCACTGAATTTCCCACATCCTTCCTCCTCTCTTTCATGCAAACAGCTGACTGCATGCGGTCGAGGCCAGGTCCACAGTGATGTTTCACAGCAGTGTTCGTGATTTAGAGCATTATTTTGACATTTTCACCGGGATATGTCAACAAGGGCAGAATATAGAATATAGATATGAAAATGATTCAATACACTTTCAAAATGCAGTCACCTTAACACAGTACTGATACGATATCAATTTAGAAGAAAACTAGATATCAAAGTTATAAATGATGATAAGCATTGTCAAAAAAGGTTACAGAATTTAGAATTGAACCATGTCATTAATGAAAGCTAATCGTTTACATAATCAATAATATTATTTTCGTGCTACATAACATGTTTATGACCACCAAGCTAAATGGGTTCTGGTCCACGGGTCAAGCCAGGAAAAGCAAGATGCGTCAGATAAAAACAAACTTGGCTCTGGATGCCGCTGATTAAGTGCTAAATTTATTCGCCGCTCTGTTTGCCAAGCCTTTATTGATTCCACAGTATATCTTTCCAACTGTGGAATAAGCATTGTAAAAGTAAAAGGACATGGTTGCTACGTGACTGGCACCTTCGACATGCATCGATGGCCATTTTGGGCTGGGGCATAATAGTAATGCATTTGCCTCAACAAACCTCACAGGAATTCAGTTCTGGCTACACTGGGCATGCACAAAGCTGCAAGACAAACACCTTTGGAACACCCAGATCCCAGGAGTTGTGCCCCTACCCCATTAATGTCTGTTACGTAAGCAGCAGCCCCTACTTTAAAGTAAACAGCTCGTCGGCTTTTGGAACAAAGGGGGATATTATTGGTCACAATCAAAGCCACGAGGAAGCCGTCTGCCGCTGGAACAGTCTTCAAATGAACCGTGAACATGAGACGGCACTGCACTGTTCATGAGCACTTGTTTTGATATTCACAGTGAATTGTGTGTGTGCGTGCGTGCGCCTGTGTGCACCTGTGTGTGTGTGTTTTGCAATGGAGGCATGTGCTATGTAACCTGCAATGTTTCCCTGTATTTGCTTTATGGTTAAAGATGACTGGCATTCATCCACGGCCAAAGTGGACACACTGTGGCCGACTGTTCTGACACAGATGGAATACGGCATGGAATCTAATGAAAATGTGACAGAGCTTGTGTTGAAATACTACTGGGTGGTTTGGAAGGCCTTTTCTTAGCTTTTATGCAGGACAGTGCAACTTTCAGCTTGCGTTCCCCAATGCAGTATCAAATAGCACCCTGCATTACGCACAATGTGCCAGTGAGGGGCATCACTAAACTGAGAATCGGGTACTTTAGGAGGACTGGCCACCTGACATTTGAAAGAATTCTGGTCTAGCAACTCGCCCTGTCCACAGCTAGCAAACTTGACCCCTATCAGTTTTCAGAGAATGCGGCAGTTATGTTAACACGCCTGATTGTGAAACATCTTGAAAAACCTAGAACATTTGCTGGGGCTCTCTTTGAATTTTTCATAAGCATTTAATACTATACAGCCAGATGTCCTGCTTACAAAGATTATTCAACTACAGGTCAGAGGTGGGTAACCCAGCTTCAAAGAGTAAAAAGACTGACCATGTATTTGCTCCACCAACATGAACTAAACCAGCTGATTACAATAATTAGTTCTGCTATCATGCTGAAGAGTTATGCTAATTAGAATCAGCTGGTTTAGTGCATGGTGATGGAGTAAATACATGGTCAGTCTTTTTACTCTTTGAAGCCGGGTTACCCACCTCTGCTACAGGTCAACCCCTGCCGATTCAGTGGTGTCATTCATTTCTCACGAATAGACTGCAAGTGGTTAGGGTCAACCAAACCTTTTCAGACCATATTATTACCAACTCAGGGACGCCCCAGGGCGTGGGTGCTCACCCCTGCTCTTTGCACTTTATACAGATAATTGCACAACCAATAATTCAAACGCATTCATAATTAAGTTCTCTTATGACACAACATTACTGTTCCTGCTTGAGAGAAAAGATTATCCCATTCGTCATCAGTGCAGCGTTAACAGATTAGTGGAGTGGTGTGACCAAAATTCTCTTATTATTAATTTAGAGAAAATAGAGGAAATTATTTTTGGTATTCCATTTAAATCTTATCCTCCACCAGTCACGATTCATAATATGCAGATTAAACAAGTTACTTTCTATAAATATTTAGATATATATGTGGATGCTGTCTTGTCTTGGAAGATGCATGTAGATGACATCTGCAGCAAGGTACAGCAGCACATCTGTTTTCTTAGAGGGTTAAGGTCATTTGGGGCAAACAGGCAGATTTTATTTTTATTTTTTTCACCCATAATACAGAATATCATGCAATATGGGTTCACTGTTTGGTAATGTACAGCTGTCTTTCTGTACAGCTTAAAGTTAGGTTGTCCAGACTTTTATGAGTATGCTTAAATATTGTCGGTCAAAGACTTCAGCCAATATTTCAAGCTGCATACATAAAAAGAATGTTAAGTGTAGCTGGTGGTATTTCATTGGAGCCTTCCCATGTTTTATTTGGAGAATATATCTTATGCCGTTTAAGAGATGCTATAGGGTCCCACAGGTTAGACCTAGACTGGGGAATGAATGAGTTCCACTATCAAGCTACTAAACAAAAGCATGGGCTCAGGATAGGCCATGGGCAAGTGCATTTTGTTGGGGAATGGCTATGAATGGCTTACCTGTGTACGTTTTATAATGATCTATTATCAATTAAATGTGCTACTGTACAACTGTTTGTATTGTTTGCCTTATTTTACTGTATCAATGTATGTCTGTTCCTCTGTAGGTGAGAAGGAGTACGGCTTGTGACGCAAGACACATTTCAGAGAAATCTAACAATAAATTATAATCTAATCTAATCCAATCTAATGTAACCCAATGGCTGGCTTTCCAAGCAATTCTTAAGTCCATGGAAATGAGAAAAAGGAAACTGAGCGAGGAAGGCTTTGGCTGCCAGGCATCCATTTACAAATGGAAAAAGTGACATTGTGATGATTACACATTGTGGTGCTCCTTGAATTTATTAAAACACGATATTTGTTGCTATAACGAACAGTAAACTAGGCCATGTCATGGAATATTTGCATAAATCAAATACAGCACTCAGCAAGTACAACTCATCAGAGCACTAGAGTATGTCCAGACAAAGTATGTAGCTAAACAGAACAGTAAATTTGTTTCAGTGCTCTATACAAATTGTACGAAGCCGTATTGAATAGTGAGAGACATCAGTGCTGTAGAATACTGGGAGGCGCACTGTATGTATACTACACAGTGAAAGTGATCGGTGCCGTATGAGGAAACGCTGTGGCCCGGCCTGCCACCACCTGCCACGGACGAGAGGGATTATCGTCCAGGTGTCGCTGAATACAGGCAGTCGGCTACACAGGCACTTACCAGCCCGGTACAGGGTAACTAGAAGCCACAGGGTAAGCCAGCTTTCCCCACCCTTTCGGCCGTGGAAAACGATTTTAACAGCAGCTCTATATTAGCCATGCCAAATTCGGCTTCTGGGGACACCGAAGGCCAATCAATGACTTCTGAGCGAGGGCACATTACCATGCTAGCAGTGAAGCCAGTGAGCGGGGTTTTTGCTTACTGTGGTTTTCACTTACCCCTGTGGGTTGTTATCATTTAATGCTAAGCGCTACTAGACTGTTTTCCAGTCCAATCTGTATTCTAGCAAAATACTTTAAAGAGCCTGGGGCATGATGGACCCATACAGTGTGGCAGAGACATGCTGTTAAGGTTCACCCTTATGGCTTCAATCTGATATAAAGAAATAAAAAATTATTAAAGGCTATCTTCTCTGAAACCAGTTTGTCTCAGAAAAAATTTGGAACTAAATTTTCTGAGAATGGGGGGGGGGGGGGGGGGGCATCAGATTGTGAACTGTAGACTTGGGTTGGGGGGGGTTGATATTGCAATTGTGGACCGGAGGGAGGGATTTCTGATCAAGGACCCCCCATTCAGCCGCTAAGCCCGCCCCCCAAATCTCCACCAATGGTCTAGATGTGCAGTACCTCTAGTACTCAGTGGATGAGAGTCACACCAGACATTCCCCTTTAAATCTATGAAAATGCCCATGGGCTGGAATGAAAAGGGTGCATGTGTCACTTGTTAGTTGAGAATAGAGCCAGACATCAGAAAGAGCCATTCATTCTGTGTGTGTGAGTACAGAGAAACCGGATTAAGGCAGCACCTGTGTGAGGGGGAAGCATTCACAAGCACAGAAAAGAGGGATTAAAGGGGAATGGCTGTTTATGGGAATCATTCACCTGTCATGGTGTTGTCAATGACGTGGCCTGGCGGTCTGACCGCTTTGTCACCGTGGTCACATCGATGCGCTAACTACGACACGTCACGTGCTGTGGTTTCCGTTGACAGCTTTTACTTTTCACCTGGGCTGCCTTATTATCCATAACGCTTGACACGTGGTCTGATTCATTTGTGATGTAATCAGACTGTGTCAATGACTGATGAAACTTCATAAGACCTGGCTTCATGCTGATCTGTCATGGCAGAGCGTTCTGTTTCTGGAGTATCCAATCAAGCATACCGTGTGAAATTGTACACATGATACTGTCAGCAGCAGAATCATAGAGCTACGGATGGTGGGGCCATGTTCTCTGCCGTTGCCTTTCCTTGCAGCTCTCAAGGTAAGCATGAGTTGCTTTCTCCAGGTGAGTACTGTTCCTAATGACATGATAGGAAAGGCCATATGAGGCAGCAGAGAACAAGGGCTCCCAGGTACTGTAACTGGGGTGAACATACTACCCCTCCTCCGCTGACCAAAGCAATAGTAACATCGATCCTGGTGTCCTGAATGTTTTTACAAAGTAATCAGTTATATAATTTGGACTTATATGGACTCTCAGAAAAATGGAAAAATCAATAGTGTAGGCAATCAGCATTAGGCATTGTAAGCTTACAGAAAATGAGTGGAGATTTGGGTGTAGGGATGATTAAAGCATCACTCAATCAATACAGAGGTTGGAAACACCTAATAATATATGAATATCAAGTAACTAAAGAGTCGGGCCACCCTTCACTTTCAGAACAGCTTCCTTCTTGGAATGCTGTTGTACAAGTTCTGAACTGTGTGCAGTGGGATATTGAACCATTCTCCAAGAAAGAGGGCCTCAATTTCTTTGAGGTGGAAATCTTCCTCACACTCTCCAAAAATTCTCAAAAATGATGAGTGATTTTTAGATCTGGTTCTTGTTTGAGCCCTGGGTGATGCTTGACTTCATCCTGCTCATCATGAAACAACTCTTGAATTTGTTTAGCTGTGTGTATGGGTTATCATCTTTAAATACGGGGGCAGCATGAGGGAACAGTGTTTGTACAATAGTCTCTTGTAAAATGGCTTTATATTTCTTGGCCATTAAGCGACCATACAGAGCAATCATCAGGCCCACGGATTCACAAAAGATGGCAGCCCACTCCATTACAGTTTCACCACCATGTTTAACAATTGGCAACAGACATGGTGGGCTGAAGGCTTCTTTGGATCATGAAGGAAAAACTATAAAAGATGACCGTATAATTTTTTCCCATTACTTCAGATTTTGTGCTCCTTATAAAAAATAGCTTTGGAGACCGTTATGACCTTTGTCGTAAGTTTGTGTCTACTGTTGTCTCTGCGTGCGTTTCATCTTTCTGGTTCGTGAGCTGATTGAACGTTTCTGTCCTTGGTTATTTGGATTGAAAAAGACCATTTGCCACTTACCAGTGGGGACTATCTCTTTGAACTTGTGCTTGTGTGTTGTGTATAGTGATTGCTTCAACCCTATTTTTGTTTGGTTTTTCTTCTGGTTTGTTTGCTGATTAGATCTTGTGTATGTCCACTGACTTATTCCCTTCGATTCTTGCCTTAGCCCATGATTTTGTGTGTCGGGGCAGCTTTGAACACTGAGCCGAAGTTGCCCCCTGCCCAGTAACCTTCGAAGACTAGCCAGCTTTCAATTAGATTTGCATAGGCAGATAGGGACCGGAGTTACATTTCCCTTACCCATTCCCCACTCACTTCCCTTATCATTCACCCTGTTACTGTCTGGCCCTAGACTGGGTCTTAGCAATAAAAGTGGCTTCTGAATGGCAGCCTTGCTCTAAATTGCAGCTTTGTGAAGCTCAGTTTTATGTTGAACAATTCCTAGCAAATGCACAAGATCACAAAAGAACACTTTGTTGGCTTGAACTAGATGTAATGCCACACATCTGGATTACACACCTTCGCTTATGCAACTCTTGGCTCATGATTACATTTCATGAATAAATTGTTCAGCCTGCAGTACATCAATATTCACAAGAGAAAATTAATTTCTAGGCAACCTGTAGCACCCATTAGCTCCTCCACACCCTGGTGCTCGGGCTTGTCCTATTAGCCAGATCTGAATAAGTAAGAAGCGGTAGCTATGGTATCAAACTAATCCTTTCAGATTATGTACTAATTTTGGTTGCAACCTTCTTCTTTATTGCAGAGGCCAGTGGAGGGAACACTTAATTTGCCTTTACATCCATGCAAACAGCAGATTGCTACAGGCCCGGTCAAATTTGTAAACTATGGCACGTCCAGCCCCTGGGCCTGACCAAAATGAATGGGGTTGCTTGGCAACCACACGGCCTGGCTTTCCCAGAGACCTAGGTTTAAGAGTTTTATCTAGTCGCTATGTTGCAGCTGAACAAATGTACTCATTGCTGTTTAATGTTTCTGAGGTACTGCGAGTGCTGCTTCAGCCTTGCTCTGAGAGGCCTTCTGTACACGTGCAGCTGCAAACAGGCCCACTGGACCTGACGGCAAACCTAAGCGAATTTGGCCTTTGAGGATCCCTGGGTTACATTTTCCCAACATAAAATGGAGGGTGACCATCAGGGGTGTAGCACAAAATTCTGGACCCTATGCATAAGCAGTCTCTGTGGGCCCCCTTCCTCTCTTGATCCATGTCTCTCACGCATCATTCCAGGCTTTTCAAGGCCCTGTTTGGGCCCTGGGTAGTCAGTCCCACTTTTCCCTCACTACAACGCCCCTGGCGACCATAATAAGGGTCAAAAAGTTGTGTGTCTGACTGATCGGTTCTTTTCTTTTTTCCACATAGATTGAATGTTCTCACCCAGTTCCGTCCCAAGTTGGTTAAAATGCACCTGGCTCAGTCGTCTTTTGTTTGCGTATTTAAAAAAAAGAAAAGAGTATTTGCTCTTCCTGGAAATATCTCTTTTTTCAGACATTACGAGGCAACACCAATGCATCGTTCTTTCACTCAGAGGTCTTTCGACCACAGAGACAAGCTAATAAACAATGTGCAGCTGTAGCCAGAAAATTGCTACTCTGCGCCAAAAATAATTTTCTTAAGTTTATAGTTAGGTTTCCTGCCCTTTGCAGATGTAACATGTACAGCAGCTCGCGCTCAGAAAACTACTTTTAGCGGCTTCTCCCAGCGCTGGTTTCCCGGGAGAGCGCACGCAGTACCGCCGCGCGCGATTACGCAAGCATCATTAAACCGGTACAGACACGCACCACAGAGAGGAGCTCCTAGCCTCCCGCCAGCCCGTTTCAGAGAAGAAGAGAAGTCTGTCCTCGCGGATGAGTGGAGGGCTACATTTACAGGTAAATTAGTTTAGAAAAGCACAGGGACAACAATTATTTATCCGGGTGGTCGGCTGTTTGTTTTAGCGCTTCTGACCTGCAGGTGTGAAGCTCCGAGATAGGCATTATGGAAAGACCATGGCTTGCATTCAATTCACACTTGTCCTTAATTCAGGTTCGTTTGATTATTAAATACAAGTGTTAGTTTTTTGCCATCACAACGTGTGGTGTACATTTTAGCCATTTTAACTATAGCCCAAAGCTATACACTTTAATTTAACTGTGAGACAAATGTTGATTGAACAATGGGATTGCTTCTCACATTGATTTTTGCCTTGGCACTGATGAGAGGCCAGTGTCTTGGATAAAAGACAACAGAAGACAGTGCATAACATTTTCCATGAACTAATTGCACCCAATATATAACATGTATATTATTATATATTATATATATATTATTAAATGAGTCTTCTCAAGACTACAACAGAGGAAGCTAGAAACACCCTGGTCAGCACAGAACATTGTGAGGGTTCATCAAAAATAAATGCACTCATTATTTATCAGATTAGGCCTTTATTTGGGTCAGTGGATAGCCAGCTGGCTGGGACATTTTAATGGAACCGTGCTTCTCCTCAAGCAGTCTACTGTAAAAAATTTCAGAAGGAACATTTGATATTTAATTTAGAGTGTAACTGTGTTGTGACACTGTCACAGGGATATTGTTGCTTAGTAAGTGAATAGCTCTAAATTTGAAAACATAGAACAGCTTGTAACAAGCTGCATAAATGTACAAGTATAACAAGTTTAAATGTGCATTGTACCTGGGCCACTGTGCCTGCAGTCCTGTGTCTCCCAGATGGTGACTAACACTGTGAGAGTAAAACAGGAAATGGAGCACTCTGGCGTTCAAGGGAAACAGTCCATTATCGAACATGTTCTTGCAGACGTGCTGCTTTTTTATTGTGTGTGACTTTCAGAAGATCTTACATAAGATCCGCGTGGTCGTGAGTATTTCTTGAGGCATAAAATAAGCCTGCTGCGTCTGTGCACCTTCTTCACTAGAGGTTGACATTGCTGACATTTACCCTACGTAAACCCATTTGATTTGAGGTGAAGGGCATGGGATCCCCTTACATGAAACACTCTGGTGTACAAAGAGCTCTGTACACAAGATGCTCCAATTAAATGAAAGGGCCTGGACTGAGCCAGAAGCTTTTTATTTTGTCCCTTTGGGGGCCAACATTTGTTCACTTTTAATCAGTTTTAAGTTGGATCCATTATTTTCCTTATTAGGAACAAAACACCAGGGAACAAGGGAGTTTCTGTCATGATTTAATCAACAAGAAAAGGCAGTATAAAAGTACAAACAAAACAAGTTTACATATTTACAGGGTCAAATAAATAAAGGGAAAAGTCCTGAATCCTGAAGATTACATGGACAGTATGCTCGTCAGAGGAACTTCACAGTCTCCCAGAGTGTAGTCTCTCTTCATGGCGGACATCTTGTTGATCACTTTGAAGTGCAGCGTCCTGAAGCAGAGGTCGTCCTCCGAGACGCCGTCGAAGAAGAAGTCCTCGTTGAAGATGGGGTTGCGGCTCTTGCGGATGACCGTGCTCCGCTGCTTCTGCGCCTTGCCGGGCGCCATGGCGACGCTCACGCTGCAGTTGATGCCCTTGGGGTCCACGCCGGGCGCGTACAGCCCCTCGGCGCTGATCAGCCGGACCCGCAGCCTCTGGTTCTCCGGGCAGTACTCGGCGGAGAGCCGCAGGGTCCCGTCCTGCCCCAGGGGCACCCGGTTCTCCCTCAGGACGCGGTCGCGGTAGGGCACCAGGTCCATGGGGAAGATGGCGGGCGGGGCCAGGCGGGAGCCGCAGGGCGGGGGCTCCAGCAGGTCCGCGGAGGCCCTCCTCAGCACGTTGGGGCTGCTGTCCGTGGAGCTGCCCTCGTCGGTGGACAGCGAGTTGTTGCGGGACACGGCCGTTTTGCGGGCGCCCCGGGACAGCAGCTTCTCGTGGCTCAGCGCCTTGAACAGCGAGGACCTGGGGGGCGAGCGGGCCAGGAGGGGGGAGCTGAAGGGGGACGACTCTGCGGAGGAGGTGGTGTCGCTGTCCAGGGTGCCCTGCCGGCTGAGCGGCAGACCCCTGTGGGAGAGCCGGGAGCTGAACGCATGGAGGCTGAAGGAGGGCGAGGAGGGCGAGGGGGGCAAGGAGGACCTGGAGCAGGTGTTGGACCTGCTCCGCGGGACGAGCAGTGGGGTGGAGCAGGAGGCGGGGTCGCTGTGGAAGATGGACTCCTTCCTCCGGGTGTTGGGGCTCTCCAGCAGCGTGCAGAAGCCGTAGCAGGTCTGGGCCTTGGCCAGGTGGGGCAGGGAGAGGGCGGCCTGGCTCTGCGGGTCGGCGTTGGTGCTCTCCTCATCACTGAAGCCGCTCTCCGAGGGCCCGTCGTCCACGCTCTCCACCTGGATGATGTGGCTGCTCCCCAGCTCCCCCGCCGAAGCCTGGCCCCTGGGGAGGGGGTGGGGGTGGGGGGCGGCGGTGGCGGGCCTGCCGGGGTCCTGCAGGGCGGTGACCCGGGACGGGATGCAGAACTCTGGGATGGTGTCCGGGGTGATGATGTTGGGACAGAGGGAGGCCCTCTTGCTTTTTCCGCAGGCAGTTTTATCCCCGAACACGATGTCTGCGATTTTGAAGCTGTATTCTGCCACGGGGAGGGGCAGGTTTGTCCTCTCCACCGACACGCGGATCTTCTCCACCACCCACATGCCAGATGCCGATTAAGATACCTTCAGAACAGTGGAGGGAAATGCAGTTTAGGATCACATACAAAACTATGCCATCATCTCCAAAGCAAAGAATCTAAGTGCACTGTATCCACTGTAGTGTTCAAGGCAATGCATTTGAGATTAACATAAAGTGAACAAAAATTCTATGAAGAAACGACAGAAAATTAAATGAGCAAAGATCTTGTCTCTAGTCTGGACAGCACATATGCTTACCTTGTGTGCTGGGCTTTTGCAAATCCAGCCCTATGTCCTTGGAGACTGCGTGGCAGGAGACGGAAAGTTTCCAGGATGTTCCGGGGATAGCGGAGCTCTCTCAGTGACAGGCTTAGCCTCTCCTCTCGCAGAACCAGTACAGTCTGAGAGCACTGCACAAGCCACTCACCGTTTAAATAGGGCCTGAGAGCCCTGTGGGGGCGGAGCCAATCCGGTGCTCTGTTAGGAGGCCCCGCCTCTCCTAGGAAGGTCTGCTTCCATGGAAGCAGCCAAGCCACAACACTGCACTCTGGGGTCAGTCAGCGAAAACACACGTGTCAGCAAACTCAGGTGCGAAAGATGACTCAGATAAAAACCTTCGGACAAAGGGAGAGTGAACTTATTTGGCTATTTGTTTTTCCATTCGTGTATGTGGACAAGGCCTTGCTTATCTGGCTAAGCTTCAGCTTGAGCAAAGCAGCCGGCAGAAGGGCAACTGCTGTTTGGTTTCCAATTCAATCATGTTCCCTTTTACAACTTTTAATGCAACGCTGCCAAATCTGATTGTGTGAAAGGGACTTGATGGACTTTGGTTCATGTCAGTGTTCACAAAAAGTTCTAATAACAGTAATCAGTCAACAGTGTGAATTAATAAACTTAAATTACCTTTGATGTAAATAAATATTCTTGAACTGAGGTTGATAATGAACAGTTTTTACGATTGTCAGTACTCTTTTTTTACTATATTTATTGAATGATGCAGAACATATACTTTTTTAACTTTAGTTTATAACGCAGAACTGTATGGAATTCAGTACTATATTCACCATAGAATGAGCATGGCACCCTCGTGTGGAAAGAAAAGGTAAATTATCATTTTCTGGGTCTCAGGGTCTGCACAAAGTGCCTCAGATGCACTTGGGTGTCAGCCAAGCATAAACAACACTTTATTAGCAATACCACATTGTCAATGCAACAGTGCTTAAATGGGTATGCATGTTCTTAATATGTACACAACAACACCTCAACTGAAAAATATTAATATTCTTTTCAAGAATAGAAACAGATCACTGAATATTTGTTCTTTTTGGCAGGGTCGTTCAAATGGGGGACTGGAGAGTGACAAGTGACCTTGCCTGTCCCAGCAAAATGGCAACTTATACTCCCTTTAAGGAAGATTTTGTATGTACTTCCATGATTCACAAATTTACATATTTAAGTCTCACAGTAAAATAAGAAATTTGTTTTATACATCATTGGTAATGTTGTTATCTTTATTTTCTATTTTCATTATTATCTATACTGTACTAAGAGGTTGTGTGCCTTAAGTTATATGTGATCTAAGACATGATCCCACCTTCTAGTATGTTTGATAGGCACTGCATTATAGCCTGTTGAGGGTGCTGGATGAAGGTGTCTTAAACATGTCAAAAATCAAAGGTATCTGCATAACACTTCCCACAATCCACTGCAGTAAAACAGGTTGGTGGTCACAGGCACTTCAATAGACGTCTGGTGGAATCATGATTGATGGCTTCCGTTATGAACTAAAAAAAATAAAATAAACTGCTGTTTTCTGAGAAATGGACTCAGTCAAAATGGTTGGCTGGCAGTTTGTTATCAACAGCAAAGGGGGGGGGGGTGTGTTTGTAAAGGGTTTGTTATTTTCAGAGGTTGCACAGACAGAGGCAATTACCAGAGGCAAAGAGGATACCTAGGAGATGAAAACACGGCAATAAGGCTTAAGATCACAGCGATGACTCAATCTGCTCACTCATTTCTGCTCTGCAGCCTGCCAGCCGTGCTACTTTTAAAATGCAAAACACTTGCTGTACTTCAAAAGTAATTATCAGGAAAATGGTCAAATGATGCTGAAAAGCCTTCTTAAAACACTTTTATTTGCTAGGCAGGAGCCCATAGAACTTGAACCATAGAACCTGATGCTCACCTGGCTTTGCACTCTTTGCATCTATAATAATAATAATAATAATAATAATAATAAATAATAATATGAAGAAGAAGAGGAAGAAGAAGCCTAACATTGTAATTCAATGTTGTCATTGCAGAAAATTATTCACTAAATGACTCACTTGATGGATCTTGAATGTTACTGTTGGGTCAGTTGTGGCTGAGCTCCTGCACACCTATTTTAAAAATTAAAATTATATTGTAATATCATTTTAATTTTTAATAATGCTTCAAATTTCTGTGTCATACAGACTGTCCAGTCAACAGAAGGAAGTGTCCTGTTTTCTGCAGTGGAACATTTTAATTGCATTGCTGGACTTCTTTTCAAACAGGTGAAGTGTATTGTTTGCAAGATATCTGTAGTCTCCTCTAAAATCCACAAGAGGGCAGCATTTGCTAAGTTTAAGAATACACATTCATCTCACTTAGGCAGCAAACGCCGAAAACGTCATCTCGTGGCATTCCATTAAAAGCTGCCTATAAATATTTAGACACTTGCATTGTTAAATACACGTTTGCATCTAGCGATTGCAGCATGGTTGTCTTTGTGTGGCTGTTATGAGCCAGAAAATTATTTCCAAATAGAACGATTTAAACTACAGGAAGCCTTCAGTCAGATTTCCCACTGAGCACTAAACGAGGATCTGTTAACCAAGTCTTGCTCCAAACATGCAAAAAGGTGATAATAACCTCCAAAAAACAACAAAACAAAAAAAAACACAAAATTCCAAAAAATTATTTTGTAATCTATTTAAAAATGGTCAGACTGGCTGAAAGTCAGTAGAAAGCCGCAACTGCTCACCTGATCTAATTTTATTGGACACCTGTGTTACTGCTTGCATCAAGTTTAAAACCTTGGTACATTGTAAGTCTCTCTGGATAAGAGCATCTCCTAAATTAATGTTATGTAATGCCTTTACAAAAGTGAAGAAACTCTATGGAGACGCTTGACTTGATTTAAGGCCTGTTTTTATGGAAAGTGCCTCTATCCTTATCTTATTATTATAATTATCAGTTTGTTTGTTTGTTTGTTTGTTTAATACCTACCATTATTCGCAATTTTTTAAGAGACTATCTAATTCATGACAATGAGAAACAGAGAGGAAAAACAAATGCTTAAATTCATTACCAAAGTAACAAGTTGGACTGAAAATAGGCCACATATACACTAGCCACATACCAGCACTATAGGCACTGCTACAATGTGACTATGACATGATTAGGGTTCCAAGACTTAAGAGGTACAAAATATTATGTGTTATGATAGCTTTTTTCTCAAATAATGTTGTCAGTGATTGCACAGGCTTAACACTGTCAGTCCATTGGAAGACTTATTTTCAAATTGCAAAAGAATAAAAAATGTGCCTGCTCTTTGAAGGCCACCCCCCTAATGTGCATACAGCGTTGAAAATCGAGGCTGTACCATGCCTCCCTCCAACGCACAAGCCTCCTATGGAAAAAATCACAGGGCTATGCTTAAACAACACCAGGGGTTCCCAACCCTGGTCCTGGAGAACCCACATTTATGTTGGTGTTCTTTCCACTCCGATGTATAAAGAGCTGTTCATTGGTTTTAGTGAGAAATTGTATGTATATTGAGCAATGATTTACTCTTAATGCCACATTATAGCAGAAACAGATAGACAATGAACTTATGGACTTAATGAGTCAGATCAATCCTCAGACAATTGCTTGAATTAAATGTTCTGCAATGTACTGTCATGTAATGTACTCATTTTAAAAGATGTTACATGTTGTATTGCTTGATTGGGGGATCTGCAGCTGAGAATGGTGAACTAAATGCTGAAAATGTGGACAGCTGATCCCTGAAGCTAAACTGTTTGTGGAAAGTGAAGAAAAAACAATCGGTAACAACCCAAACCTGCACAAATGTATGAATCTCAAGCCCCCGTTTTCAATAGCCTTAATTAAGAGATTGGTTGGAATGAAAAGCAGCCGACACAGGGATTTCTCAGACCAGGCTTGGGTAACCCCTGGGCTACATGTATGGGCCCACTTAAATTCCTCAGTGTTAGTTTGCATCTCCCACGATCACCCTGTCATGAAACTCTTTGTATGCCACTTTGGTTATTATATACCCCAAACCACATATTTTTAGCTATTGCAAGCCTTCAGAAACATACGATAGATCACAGAGTTGTGTAATAACATGATACAAGCACCTTATGTAGTGAGCTATCGGAATTGCAATGGAGTATTCCATGCCAGCTTCAACCCCTAATGTTTGCCATGCAAAGGCATGAATGTTTATTGTTTCCTTAATTTTTCTGGAATCCACCCTGTCCCAGTAAAATGTTGCGTGCTGATATGGCACCAAACGTGTCAAACTCATCTTAATATTAATGCTTGTTTATTATCCCTTATTCATAAACGAATTATTTTTTAAGCACAGTTATTTGCAAAGAATTTAATCAAAAAAAGAAAAAGAAAAGGAATGGTAATGAAGTGAAAAGGAACTGGACAGCAGCCAAATAAACAAGCACCTGCACACGCAGTAAAATTAAACATTAATTAGAAGGTGGCAAAACTATAATATCTACCAGCTAGGCCTGTTTAGGGGGTCGTATGTTTTACATGCCAGAAATAAGAAACCCGCATTAACCTGTTTTTCGAAGGTGGGCAGCTATGATAAAACCCCGCATCCTCAAGTTTTTAACCTCCACATTTATGCAACAGACATCTTTCTCCATCTGTGGCTCATTTCGTGGTTGACAGGCACCCTCGTATACTCAGGAGCATTGCAATCCTCTCACATGACAACAAGAGCCTAGCCAAAGATTAGGCTAAACTCAAAATTACTGTACCCCTTTTAGTTTCAGTTAAGTGCACCAGGTGCAATTGGAATTGACAACTAGAATGTAGGTGCTGCTAGAATGTAGGCTCCATATATTCGTTGATCTTGAGGGCATTTGTAGAATAAATGTATGCAAACTGGAGGATCCCATATATAAACGAGTCTATGACCCAGTCACATACCGGGCACATTTATGTTACAGTGAATCGGAATTCGGCACTCAGCTATAAACCGTAATGGACTACAATGTGTGTCCCTGGATTATGACGCGTTTCCTATATTCCCAGCTCAGGAATCCGTTCCTTTTTTCATTTCTCTCTCACCATTAAGGTTGAGAATCTCTCGGCGAGGAGGGGTTTGACAGTGGAAAGGCAGGACTGCATCTCGGCTACGCTACACATCCAAGCCTGGCAGCTTGCAATGAAACACTAGCGGATTGTCAGGTAGGATTCCATGTTTATCCAAATTTTTTACTGATTAATTCCAGGTAGACGCCGATTGTTGCATGCGCCCTGACAGGGCTATTTGCAAATCATGCATTTAATGGGTGTCTTAAGTATGTGCGAACGTAGGTAGCTTAATGGCTTTCAGATGAATGAGCGCAGCAGATAATACCATGTTTTGCAAGCCATCTAAAATGGTTTGAGTTGTACGTTTGGTCAGCATTTAATTGTCTGCAGCTGATTCTAGATGCGAGTTACCATCCATCTAACGGTCTTCCGTCAGTGAAACAGAGACGTTTAATTTTTCTGTTTCTGACATGTTATTAGCACGTACATGTTGCCTGTTGATTCATTCCGGCAATGACGGATAGCGCATAAATAAGAATAATTGCTATTCGTAATGAACATGCTGGGGGAAAGTAGGTGAGCTCAGAAAAGTGCTGGGGTATTTGACTTGGATATTGACTTGAAATCTAGGTGCAACTGCAAATACACGAGCGTTGAGTTGCTTGATTTTTACATGCTGGATTATGGCACACAGCATAATTGCTACAGCGATTCCTAACTTGCTTAGCCATAATTAAATGTGCCTTTTTGTTATTGCTAATAATTAAATGTACAGTTCTCACGGGTGAGTCGCTACATGGGAGGGCGAGATGTGAAGCCGCCATATTTTAACATTATACTACTTCCATTAACACGGGATATCACGACCCAAATTCGTCTTAACACTTGTTATATTAACAGACATATATCGCCAGATGTCCTTACATATTTCAGTTGAAATGTGTGGCTGCGATGGGGTTTTTCTTTTACAACATCGCGCAACGTGCATCAGTAAATCTACTCCGTACCGGTGGTCACATGCATTTCTTAATTAATAACTGCACATTAGGTACTGGAGGCTTTCGTCGGATAACAGATCTGGGTACTAGCTGTGTTTGGAGACGATCCATTTTAAAACAATAGCATGATGAATCTCATCAACGTATATTGTTTAATTTCGTTTCATTGATAATTTCATGTTAATTCTTGAAATGTAAACTTTTGCGACACTGCGTGAACTCCGCGCTGTTTGAAGTAACATTGCATGTTCGGTAGAAACGCTGTGATCAACCGTACTCTCAACTTTTAACAGTACCAATTCTTGTCCACTGTAAAGTGTTTGTTATTAAGGAGCTTTGAAGCTACGCGACCATTCCCCTGGCTAACATCAATATTTTAATCCACACAGCTGTTAGGTTAGTGAGAGGAAACGTATACATTGTATCTAAATAGCCGTTTAAATTGTGTAAATATTGCGTGCTGCATTCCGGTTGTAGTAGTAAAGTGGCAGGAATTTACAATGTTATTGCTGGCGGACCATGCCACACCCCTCGAGAAATAGTAGATCGCATGCATTTCGAAAAGATCCGGAGATGACTGTACTGAAGTGGATACGGTGGGGCAATTTGTCCACGGACGAATTTAACGTCGGGGGAAATCCGAAAGACGAACCATACTGTAGTGAACATGTGTATAAGGGATGTCGTCGCTGATAACTGTGATCTACCGTCTGGGAGGAGTTGTTGCTGAAACCGCTTACCTCTATATCACCCCTGAGTGGAATGGTTACATATTGATGAAGGCAAAGGACAGGTTATCATCTGAGTATCAAGGCGAATGTTGGCCAATGCTTCAATCAGTTGGGAAGAACGTCCTGTGCGGTGATATTTGAAAGGCAGTAATGTTTCTCGTAATGGCGTCCTTTAAATAATGATTGTATGACAGTATACCAAATGATATACAAATAAGATTGAAAACCTGTCGTGCATGTGTTTTAAAGACTCAATTAAACATTTCACTGAATGTTATAAGTGATGTTTGGTTAAGAATTTGTTTGCTTCTGGGCCATTCCATGAAACCTCAATCATAAGTTGATTACACCCTCTGTTATGATCATAACTCCAATGTCCTTAACATATTTCTGAATACAAAGAAATAATGCTAATGGAAAAACAAATCAATAATAGAGAATAACAATCAGCGTTTGACATCATTTGCGCAATTATAGAAATCTTATGTTAATATGTGATGTGTCCCAGCTTGCATGAGGTGAACAGGCTGGAACTGCAGGTCTCCCCAAGGTCCTGAATCCATTGTAGGAGCAGTGCCAAAATCTTTTCAGAGAGTGTTTCTCTGTAGTGTCACCCAGGGAGGGATCCAGTCAGCAGGGTTACTCCTTGTGGTATTGGGAGGGGGGGTTGCTCTAAACAGCTAGTCTGAGGACGATGATCAATAAAGAATTAATAAAGAATTTCCTTAACCAGGCAACTTTTCCAGTGGGTGAGACTAGCTGAGTAAAAGCTGCACTCAAAAAATAGTTACACATATAATAGGAACATGGACCAAAATAAGTCCAACATATAAATCCAAAGTGCCTCCCTTCACAGTAATTTATCCACCAAATCACCACCCCTGGCAGACAGTGACCTTCTACTGTAAGTGCCTCAGAATGTAAGGGTAGCTGCGGAACCGCGATTGGTAAGATGGCAGTCACATGAATCGCAGCACTCCTGTTGCTGATGGTGGTCGTATGTTCAGCAATGCAGCTTTAAGGCTCTGTTTGTCTGTCCAACATTACAAGGCCACATGGACATTTAGTAATGCAGCCAATTGTATGTATATTTTTGCCTGACACTGGGTAGTGGGAAAAGTTTATGCTGCTTGTATTGGAGCAATGTACACAATGGCCGCAGCGGTAGAAGTCTGTTGGGAGGAGTGACAGGTAACCAGGTTGTGAGTGTGGGTGTGGGATGTACACAATGCACAGCTCTGTTTCTACTGTTGCAGGGTCTCCTGAAAAGTACAGGGGTGACATACGCAAGACGGGTCACTTTGTAGCACATGCTAATGTTTCTTAAGCTGTATACATGCAATTGTGTTTTGAATGCTCCAGTTTTTCTCAGCTGGTCGCACCCTTTGGAGAAGTTTCCTGAGTAAGGAAATTCTCGAAGTGTTGTCCTCTGTTGCCATGGCCACACTGCTCAGTGAGTGAGCCGCAGAGCAAAAAGAAGCGGCAACAGGCTGCACGTGTTTTGGAGGTTGTGCATGCTTGCCTGTGCACTCTCAAAACGAGAGAAGCCATAACAGCAATCTGATGGACCTACAAGTACAGATGGGCCTGCGAGTATTTGGAATTTCAAATTGTGAGAAGCCTTAAAAACACAAGGGTGTTAAGAAGGTGTTTCTAAAAATAAAGTAAAATGTATTGCATGTGTTTGTATATATTTGACATCTTCCGAGTTGCTAGGGAGATGACGGAGGGTCAAATGACAGTTCTCCAATGATGATGTAATTTACTGTATGTGTTGGTCTCAGTGACATACCTGAGGACAGCAAGCACAGTTTAACTTACGGTAGTCAGTGCATGACTAATGAAAACCTACCAGTGCGTGACTGAACTGCATATCTGCAATCTACAGCCCCGAGTTCAGACTCATGTCAGTAGGTCTGCATCAGTCATACTGTAATCGAAAGGGCTGCAGGTTCATCTGTGTTTGCTGTCCTCTGGTATGTCAATGAGACCTTCACGCACAGTAAATCATTCTGTAATTACAGAATACAGACAGGGCCGTCATTTGATCCTTCGTCATCTCCTTGGCAACTCAAAAGATACAAAATATACACAGACCCACGCATGACACGTTACTGTATTTTTTGGAACACGTATTTGCAAGTTGCTCTGGATAAGTGTGTGTGCTAAATGGCAGTAGAGTATATTGAATGCGCCTTAAAATAAACTGAAAGAGCACAAGTGAATGCCATTGATGGATATGAAGTATCCATCAGCATATCTTGAATAACGAGTGCATTTCCAAGTGAGGAATGGTGTACATACTGGTTACATGCAAATTCAAGTTATAGTACTTAATTATGTCTTGCATTCACGTATTGATGCTGATATAAGCCAAGTCTGCCTGAAGTAATAGGTTTTAGCCTCAACAGGGATGATGAATGCAGAGAAGGGACTGGATTCCTATAGCAGTGTTCTGAGGCTTCGGTGGGCATGTGAACATCCACTGCAGAAGATGACATCATCGGCCAAAACTTTAGTAAAAGTGATAAGTTCCCTTGGCTGGGTACCTTGGTCTTAAGCATAGCAAAGTAATAATACTGCTTGCCATGAAATGTTGCCAGTGAGTGCTGTAGTTTGAAACCTGCAGTAGACCTGGCCCAATGTACTGTGTTCATATATTTTTGATAATAAAACAGAGGAGACCTGCTCGCTGAATGTGAGTGTACATTTTCCCAGTTAGTGGCCTTGATTGTTTAACATAGTTTGGGATGGTTTGTACTTTTTAAATTTGTCTTCCATTGCAGTCAGTGGTGCTTTCCACCATATTTATATTTCAGCAGAATCACTTGGCAACTTTCACTCAAATCCATTGGTACCAACCCACGGATCAACCCAAATGTTTTTTCCGCTTGGCATTTCTCGTAGGTGCGGGCTGTGCAGAAATCATGGCCGTGCCAATGAAATTGTCACAATTTGGTTTTGGGTGCCAGGTTTTGCGTAAACTCCTGCGTGTGGATGTGGAGGCATCCCTCAGTGAGATGGATGAGCTGTACCGTGTGAGAGATGAGGTAAGTAGGAAGCTGACACCGTTATGTGGCAGCAAGCGACGGTTTGTGCGAAATTGCCCCGCTGGAGTTTTGGCATTTTTATGAGGAAAAGTAAATCGCCCCCCAAACTTGGTGCCTTGCGGTCCTTGGCGTGTCAGAGGGAGACGCATGGCCCTCCTCGTAGCGCGGGGATCCTTGATGCGATGCGAGCGAAGATGCACCGCTCTGTCCCGACGCGCGTCTCACTCAAGACGAGTTTGCTTTGGCCCGTGATGCTCCCGGCTCTGTCGGACCGCCGGCGTGATTTGTGCGGGGAGGAAGGAGACCGCTCTCCGCCTCGCCGGTCCGCTGCTACTGCTTCCCCACTCCCTGCTGCGTGGCGCACGCGGCCTGGCAAAGAGACAAACCTCACGCATGCTAAATGCTAATGTAAATAAAAACACCTGCAATATAAATGGGAAGAAACGAAAGGTGCAGATGAATTTATGTTGTTTCTTCAATTCATAGTGGTTTACCAGAAACGACAGTGGTGATCTAAGTGCATTTCAGTTGATTTTGCTATGAAGTGTTTTGTGGCTTGCCAGGTTGAATTTTCAAACAATTAAACTCCTCTGCAAGGAGACCTGCATTGATGTACTCTTTCGGGCAGAAAAATTAATATCAATTACTTACCTCTTATTTCATGCCGCTATTGTGCAGGCTCCCCTTTATGAAAATTAATTACAGTCAATATGACTGACTTTTTTCATTAATTGAATGTCATTTTAATTCAGATCAAAGTAAATTATATATAATCTCATTGTTGCAATATGGCCTGAATTGTGAGAATATTTGTAGCTTATCTTTACCTTTTAACCGATTGTTTCCCTGGAACTCACAATCCATCCGTGGCATGTATTACATTAACAGTACTGATATGGAGAATATGTACATAGAAACAGAGTCAGTCTTTAATGATAAGAAGCCATTGTTATTATCAGGATCTCTTTTGACCTTTCAAAGCATGTCTGGCTGTGCATTGTGCTGTTAGTTGTTTGAGTGGCATCTCTAATAGTGTGATAGAATATTATGCTTTGTACTGCTTCAGTGAATCTGGATTGAATTCTCAGTGTTTGGACTGGTACTGTACCATGAAAAAAGTGAGAGTTCAGAATTACAAATGATCCTTCTCAGCCACCATAGAGAGATTCACTTTATTAAATGAAGACCATTGAGTTTGGCTATTTTCCATAAATGTTAGTTGAATGGGGAAAACTGAATTGACACAATGAAGCATGGAAATAGCACATTATCATATTGTGGGAAAGTTAGGAATAAATGTGGATTGCTTTAGGGGCTGTTGGGAGCTATTCAGGAGCCATGTATGGGAGCTCAAGCAGTGAATTTTGAATGAGGAAACATTTATTTCTGCTTTTGTTTTCACGGAAAGAAGTCAGTTCCACAGCATCTCAAGGGCCCGTTAAATTCACTGTGCCTCCCAAGGCCCGGCTGACGAATCACACCTGATCGCTGAGGAGTGGCACTGTGTCTCTAAAGACACGGCTGACCAATCACACCTGATCGCTGAGGAGTGGTGCTGTGCCTCTAAAGGCCCGGCTGACGAATCACACCTGATCCCTCAGGAGTGGCACTGTGCCTCTAAAGACACGGCTGACCAATCACACCTGATCCCTCAGGAGTGTCACTGTGCCTCTAAAGGCCCGGCTGACCAATCACACCTGATCCCTCAGGAGTGTCACTGTGCCTCTAAAGGCCCGGCTGACCAATCACACCTGATCCCTCAGGAGTGACACTGTGCCTCTAAAGGCCTGGCTGACCAATCACACCTGATCCCTCAGGAGTGGCACTGTGCCTCTAAAGGCCTGGCTGACCAATCACACCTGATCCCTCAGGAGTGGCACTGTGCCTCTAAAGGCCTGGCTGACCAATCACACCTGATCCCTCAGGAGTGTCACTGTGCCTCTAAAGGCCTGGCTGACCAATCACACCTGATCCCTCAGGAGTGGCACTGTGCCTCTAAGGCCTGGCTGCATCACACTGATCTCAGAGTGCACTGTACCTCTAAGGCCGGACCAACACCTGATCCCTCAGGAGTGTCACTGTGCAGCTCATGGGCAGGCAACTGCATGGGAGGACCGAGGGGGTGAATCCAGCCAAAGATTCTATACACCCACCAGATATTTGGCTCCATGATCATAACAGTAAAATTTATGTCTCCCTACAGTTGAAGCCTCAATATTTAATGAATCTTATGAATATTCATGAACAGGTGCGACCAATGACAGTACGGCAGCCATAGATTCTTGAGCATGCCTTTTCATGAATATTCAGAACTAGTTATGCAGCACCAGAAATTCAATTGGCTCTGTTGCCAAATCAGAACCTCCTGTAATTAGGAAAAAGACAGGATAGAAGGAATGTGTGACGTGACCCATTTGGTTGTTGTTAACTTTGGTTAACTTTTTTCATTTTTATGAGGTAGTTTGCCAGATTAAAGGAATGACATTGACTAAGTAGCCTAATTGGTTTTTAAAAGTCTCTTTTTTGCTGTCATAGAAGAAACCTCAGTGAATCAGCATGGCTAATGCTGGATGTGTTACAGTCCAATTAAAATAAATTCAAACTCAATTAAAATAACCAATTAAAACTAAATTGAGCTCATTAAAAACTACTCAGATGGTCCAAATAGGACTGTGAGGTATGCCGGTATCAGTTCTCCAAGCATCACATTTCACAAGCACACATAATGGCCCTTTTAATATCCATTTCATTTTTGGAGGTTGGATTATGTCATCCAAGGGATGTCATTCTAGCATGACAGTCCAGAAGAGTCAACATAGCGACTGGCCCCTCCCTGAAGTCGCGCAGTGTCGCATTGTGAATGCTCGTGTCCTCATACATCAGGGTCACAGATGTCCTGCGTAGCGCAGGTGGTCCGCCAGCCCGCCGCAGCCCATAACTCGGGGGCAGATTTTACGCTCGCGACATTAACCCTCACGTCCTCATCCAGTCAGAGAAAGTGCCCCTTCAACCCGCTGACCGCCCCCTACCCAGGCTCCGCATTCTTCACAGCTCCTCGTACGTTATAATCAGCGGCTGTTCGTCCAACAAGTTCACCGTGCGTTTGCCACAGACTCAGATCGTGTGCGCCAACACCAACTGCTAAAACTTTACACCGCAGGCATGAATGGTATCTGAAATTTCAAGGCTCTATGCCAAAAAACCTTTGAGTCCTTGTGATTCCAAGGCTGTTTTTGGTTTGTTTGTTTTGTAAAGTGGGCAGCTGGGTGAACAGTATCGCTGTACCAGTTGTGCGACCGTTCCGCGAGCGCGCAAGGAGACGGAATATCTCTGGCTTCTCTGTTCCATAGTAAATCGGACCGTGGCCGGCTGCCAGACTGTCGCATTGTTGTTTCTGCTCGGGTAGCCTCCGAAAACATTTTTGCTCAGGTACTCCACTCGGGACAGGTTAGACGGTGGGCCGATACCCTGCCACTGTTTTGATATGACGGGGCCCGTAATTAACGAGGAGCGAGCTCGAAATAGGAATTCTTTCAGCTTCGCTCTAATTGCCTCTTCAGAGCGCGAGGCGCGTGCTCTCCGCTGAACTGCCCGCGCAGCGCTTTCGCAGTAATGTGAGACAGTTGCCCTTCATTTCCACTCTTTGTGCACCGTCTATAATCACGGGTGCTTAATAATTTAGACTAGCAGCATCATAAGCGACAGAATCCGAAGCATACGACCTGGGTAATTATAACGTGTATAAATAGTTGCAATTGTTTTGGTAAACAAACCAGGCTGAACATCAGTTGAAAAACCCGAACCAGCTGGCAATATCTAGTGTTTATTTAAGCATGAAAAAACCTTTATGGTCTTCATTGTTTTAAAGTGTTTATCTCTCTTATGGAGAGTGGCAAGTAGTATATTTAGAACTCATTCCCTGCTAATTTTCTAAAGCACCTCTTGGCATTAGGTTGTGGTGGATGGAATGAATGAGTGAGTATTAATATGAATTTGAATGGTCGGATAAAATGAACTTAACCAGGACTCATCACTTGCTGTGGTGGGCATTTCTATTCCTTAAATATGCTATGGGACTGACTGGTGCCCCTGTTTCACTTTTTTGCTGGGAATTACTTCAAGTTTATATTGGCTGAGCGTTCAGTGTCTCCAGCGGGTTATGTACTTATGCCTGAAGTGCAGCAAGCAGTTTGATCAAAGTGAATTGTCGTCCAATTACACCAATCTCCCTCATGCTCTAATTTTCCCAAAATCTGTCTTTGTTACGCTTGGTTAATTTCAATGTAGCCGAGTTTCACCATTTTCCAGTATTTCTCATTTTATAAAGCTTGCATTAAAATGCTCCATTAGCTAAATTACAGTTGACAATATAAAGCTATAAAGAAACAATTTTGCCTAACTAAATTCAGTTTGTGTCTTCCCCTTTATAGTTACTTTAGTTATATATTTTTTAAAATAGTGGACGGGGAGTAAAAAAAATCAGATGTACTTCAATGCATAGTATATGCCAGGAACCTACGTGCAAATGCATTAACTCTGACCTACCCTTTGATAAATGGTAGACTAACCTATTCATATTTGGAATGAATAGGGTTTTTTTTCTAACACATTGCACTGTATCACACAGTGCAGGGTTTATTTTATTGGTGCGAATGCTTATTTTTGCTCAAGGTTCCCCCCAGGCCTAACCGCAGTCAGCCCGGCAGAGGGGGAAGATTCTGAACGCGTTCTGAACGCGTCAGACAGAACCGTTAAGGAGGATCCTGCCCGCGCCGCTGCTGCTGTTTGGCTGTACACCTCTCCCACTTCCCGCCTTAACCGCCAGGGCAGAAAGGCGAGCGCGTCTTTTTCGATGCAGACGGGCGCCGAATGATCCTGAGGAGAGACTCTACGGCCCGTGCCCTCATACCTTCATTAATTTACCTGGATATTTATTTATTAATATGCATCTGTTTAATGTGCACCCAGTTAGCATCTACCGTGCACCGCTAGCAACCTGGGACTGTCCAGCAGACTGTAATATTACCGGGGTTTGCCAAACCAGGAAACCATTGGCAGGTAATGCAAAGCCTGTTGGGATACGGTATAGCGGGGTTAAAAACCAGGTTCACCCGCTGTGGACTGGAATGTGGCCTGCATTGCTTGGGCTTTGGGTCTTCCGTCAGTAGCACGTGCTCACAGAGACCCAGTTACCCACTGGAGGCCTGAGGCTGACACAGAGTTTTCTGTGTTGCTTCCTTCCGATTATCACTGAAAAAGGACAGAGATGGGAATTCGGGGCCTTCCATTAGTTGAGGGCTCCATTAGTTATTCACAAGCTACATTATTTACCAGCTACTTCCAGCATCACAGATGTTGAGCCCGTCTCTGAGAGAGGAGGATGCAATTACGCCGTCGTCCATTAAAAAGTGATTTTCTTCTTTGTCCGTGCAGAAATAACATTCCTGCTTGGAATTCCCCAGGAAGCAGACAGCCGGAGAGCTTGAGAGCAAGGCTTCTCCGGTCGCCAGAGACTGGCCGTATTGAGCGGTGCTGTTTGCGGGTGTATTGGAATGGGAAAATGGTGGGGAGGGGAGGGGTGGATGGATGGATTGAAAAGCAGCCTTTAGCTCTACCCCTTCCTGTATCCCTCCCTTCAGGCTTTTCTATTCTCGGTTTTCCCAGTAGGAGAGTTTTTTTTTTTTTTTTGGGACACGCGTTGCTCAGCGTTGCGTTCTGGGCCTCCATTAGCCCTGAAGCCAGGTCTCCATGGCAGTTATTAATATCATTATGATTATTATTCATGTTGCTGACACTTTCTGTGCTAACCCATATTCTTACATTATTATCCATTTATAAGGTTTCACATATCCCGAAGCTGTTCAGGTTAAGCGCTTGGCTTAATGGTACAATGGCAGTGCTGTTCTGACCAAGCGGGATTGAACCGGAAAATCTTAGGCTCACAAGCACGGTTCATAGGCCTACCAGCACCGCTCTTATAATAATAATAATAATAATAATAATAATAATAATAATTGCATTCATGTAATGCCTTTGTGGATTTGAAACACACAACCACCGCTAATGTGCGATGCGCAGCAGCCATTAATTGAGGTGCAGAGGGAGGGGAGTAGCAATAAGAAGAGGGACAAATCTTTATGTCCAAAGACTGATTGTGGGCCTACTGGAGGTATGCAGTGTGAATTCCAGTTTAACTCTCCAGAGTATTCAAAGGGCATCAAACAAGTGATTTTCACCACATGGTTGAAAAGCTCTCCTGCTTGTGCAAGGAGAAAAGTCAGTAGTATACTGTAACACACATTTTAGCTATTTGTCCATCCTGTCTCAAGGACTCATTTAAGTAATCTTACAAGTTTCCACTATAAGATAATTGAACATCACCGTAGCACATATTTATAAATTAATTAATGGGTATTTTTATAAATTAATTAATTGAACTGGAATTAATATCCTGAACTGAAGCAAAATGGAGCAGGCGTCAGTCCTGCCGGCATGTACTCTCATGACTGTGTCCTGCGAGCGGAGCTGAAGGCACAAGTCTCGCTGTTTAGATGCGTCCCGGTTTGCTAAAATTTCCCAGCCCTCAGCCCTCTGCTCTGACAGCTTGTCCGGGGAAATTTACTGCTGGTGTGGGAAAGCAGGTAGCGAGTCTGTGATGCGTAAATGCCAAGCCGAGGGGATGTTTGGCTGCGTGATGAAGCGCTCCCCGTTTGGGGGGGGGGGGGGGTCTACTTTCCTGCCTCGGTCTGTGACTGGAGCTTTATCTCTTCTGGCTCAGTCTGGAGGTAAACGGCCCATTCTCTGTATTTCGTGGGAGGGGGCGAGTTGTTAATAAAAGTGTTCATTTGACCGAAAGGTGTAAATGAATGGACGGAAACATTTTTATCTCCTTCAAAGGTTTTTTTTAACGCTCTGAGCTGTAGAGCCTTTCGGTTGTTTATCTTGGCCTTGAGTAAAATTAATGATCTTTGTAAACCTTTAAATTGGCATGCAAATGGGGAAAAAAGGCAATTGTTTGGATTTCTACTCAGTAACCCCGTTTTCACTCAAGGTTAATTAAGGGCCCGGTGCCGGGCTGTGCTTATTGAGATGGCGGTGGAGGAAAAGGAGGGTAATGTGTGGCCTTCTGCCTGCTCTACTTCAGATGCTATCATACCAGAGCAGTTTTCTGCATTGATCTTCTGACAGCACCGCCGTCAAGACCGCTGCCATAACCCTGATGAATGACATTGTTGAATGATGTCATTTAAAAACAATGAAGGACTACTGATTTATTTATTCAATGGCGCTATTGAAAGGGCACCTTGGGTTGTTCAATAAAACATTGATGCCTGACCTGTCATAGTATTCTATTGCCAAGCTGTCTTTAGTAAAAGGAGAGAGACTTGAACATTGACCTTACACGGTAGAATATCTAGTGTTAAATAGACTGATGGATGCAGATCAACTCCTTAAGGGTTACATTAACAATGATGAGTTTACTGTGTAGGCGCACCACTGAGCGGCTTGTCCTTCTGAAACACTGGGGTTCAGTGCAGCGATACGCTCCATGGCCTGGACTCTGAACCGTGCCAATGCAGACTGTTTAACAGTAACACTCAGCCAGGAAGGGAACAGCTCTTTTTACCATGTTCCAGATTTGGGGTGGTTCCAGGTTTTACTCAGTGCAGTTATCCAGCTAGCTGAGTAATCCTGCTTCCTGAAGCAGGGCCCTGTATACCTGCACTTAGCCTGAATTGACTGCGCGCGCGTGTTGTGTACTCCTCCGGTGTGGTGAGCTCAGGTGGTGAAAAGAAACAAAAAGACCTTCGTGCTACTTTTTTACAGGGAGCTTGGCATGGCCGTTAGTCTTAACCAAGTCTTAGTCCAAACAAACACGGTTGCAGCGACGGTGGCTTCTATACTGATTTCAGTCCTGTACAACCTCAGACACTGACCCAGTGAGTGAAGACTCATTTTCTTACTGCTGTGAACCGCACTTAGCTATTCAGGGCCATGTTCCTATAGCAGCACTACTTGTACGGCTAAGCCTGTTTGGGTGAAATGTCCAGTCTGCGTGTTTCTGAAAGAAGCCATATCACATTCTGTAATGTATGCATTTTCAAAGTTATCTCTGTATCTACAATGGAGTTTTTATGAGAGAATGTGCACTTTGTGTATTAAAGAGGGGACAGTAGATGGGAGAGAGGCCAAGCTATAGGGAGATGGGGAGGGAGGAAGAGAGGGAGGGAGAATGTGAACCTGCCCCTGAAGCTTGGCAGCTGGATTGCATTACACGCACACGGCTCAGCGCTAATCGAATGTCCAGGAATAACCTTTTATTCATACGGCGTGCGATGAACACGGCTTTGCTGATGCAGCCAGATGGGCGAAGTGTGGCTAAGCGAATGCTACGGACACAGAGGCGCACCTGTCACCTGCACAGAGGCGCGGGGGGGCAGGGGGCACCGCAGCGTCCACGCCAGTCTCTGAGTCTGCTTTAAAGTCACTGTCTGTTACAGTCAATGGTGGTCCCCCCAGCTGTCAATCATCCAGTTGGGTTTTAATTTTGTTTCATCACTGGGTGAGATTTTTCATATTTGCCTAGAAATCCTTTCATACTCATGGACAGACGGACGCCCGCCTGTTCAGTAGCCACCTGTGAAATCACTAGTGTTTAAACCAATTCTGGGCTGGATGCACTATGTGGTAACTGGCAGTTAAATAGATATGTTGCAGGTGACCAGAGCAGAGATTTCATGGAGAGTGCAGCACCTTAGTACGCTACAGCCTACCCAGATCAATACTGCGCACTGTACTGTGGGTTTAGTCTGTGGCTGTTCATGTAACCGGACAGCTCCCTGCTGCCTGAAATGCAGTGTGCTTCGGCAGACACAGCTGCCCTTTTCACCTTTGTAATCACAAATAAAGAGCCTGTTTTTTACTTTTGAGGAAAAAAAATGTATGTATTTATTTTTATTGAAACTGTCGACATGACATAACATAATGAATGCAAATGTCGTCCCGTTTTATGTCCCCCGTGTCCCATCTGCACTTGAAATAGCTCCGCAACCAGGTGCATGCTAAGTCACTCTTAAATTGCGCCAGGTTATGAAGCGCAGTGTCTACCAGAGCAGAGCCATGTGATCGGGGATTGTGCCCAGGGTGTGTGGTAACCCCCCCCCCAAATCCTGCTGCTTCTCTCTCAGTCACAGCTTTTTCCCATGGACATGAAGTGCCACCCTCCGGGAAGTTCTTGGCATCTGCTCTCCCTCCATAAAAACTTCTCCCTCCTCAGGGAAAGAAGAGGAAGTCACATTATTCAGGCCTAAATCATGACAATGCGATGCTGCTTCTCGGTGAATTAACTGCAACTTGCTTTTTGCACAAGGCCAAAAAGATGACTCAAAAAGTAAAAAATGTCCAGAAGTTGTGTGGCACTGTATATTTTCTCTTGAATTGCTCAAGAAATTCTTATATTGAAAAGTGCATTTCATTAAATTTTCTTGATTAATTGCATGTTACGCTTGTAGCGTATGATTCATAGTGCGTTGTACATTCAGCAATTAACTTTTTTTTTTTTGCCTCAATTTGGATTAAGCTATTATAAAACATGGCCTGCACAGGAGTGAAAGTAAATAATTTACAATAACTTAATTGAACATGTGTTTTATGGTTTAAATATATTTGTACTGTGACTTGCTGAAATTGTAGTTATTTGATGCAATGAAATAGCATATTTCCTGAACCAGCTTACTCCTAATCAAAGAAAACGCAGATTTCTCATTATATTAGCTTCAAACAGTCTCAGCTTTTGACTTACACCACTTAGATTGCAGCTTACCACTAGATTTTGTTAGTCATTGAACACGCTATTCATGTTTTGATTGGCATGAATATTAAGCATGACATTTTCTTCACTGATTATCATTGTATTTTACATGCACGCATTGGGATTTCTCCGAAAATTGGGCTCAGTCTCAAACCATTTGCGAATCCCCGGGGGTTTCATCCCCTACCATGGTACTTTCTGCCCTGAAATCACTTTTCTATCTGTTACCCTCTCTGCTTTCCCCCGTCTCAGAAATATGAGGTTGGCACTCCTTTAAAAACATAATAAATATATATTTTTTAAACGATGGTCATCTAAAGATATCCTGAGTGTGCCTTTTCTGGCTGGGCTGGAGCTGCAGGGCAGTGTGTGATTGGAGGACAGAGAGGGTGGGAGTGTCCTTGTGTCACTGCACTCCTACTGTAAGCCCGAAGTTGGCCTGAGCCAGGTGCAAGTGCAGTGCGCATGAATCAACGTGGTGCGCCCCCTAGTGTTCAAGCAGTAATCTTGCAGAGTAGTAAGACTTATTGGGATGAGAACTTCAGCTCTTTGTCTGGAGAGACAGTTCATCCTACCATCTTGATTTTCAATTACAGTAGTTTTGAGTTCTCTCATTGTTTCAGACACCTGGCCTCTGAAGCCCCTTCAGCCACTGACCCTGATAGCTTTGTGCTTCTACTCCATGTCACCACCCCCCCCCGCCAGAGGCTTGTCTTGCATGGTGCATTCATTACATTCATTACTTATGCCCTTGGGAAACTTTGGGTGGTGTTTTCCCCCACCAGTGTGCTGGTATTCAAGGGCAATGCGTGAGTGAAAATAGAAATGGAAGAACATGAAACATTCAGCATTTGTCATGCCAGACCCCTCCCCATGCTAGAAGAGGATCATGCAAATGGTGGAAAGCTCTAACGGGTAGTGGAGTGATGAGCTGAACAGGTGACAGCTGGGATTGCACATCGCTTTAATGAAAGTAGAGAGAGAAGGAGGGAGATGGATGTGATGAGGTTCACGTCACATCTGCTGCTGGGTGTGTCTCGGGGGCATCTCGGCGCACGTGTCCCGGGGCCTCGGGACCCCGCGGGACTCTGTGGGAACCCTCGGTGGCAGAACCCGAAACCCGGACTTGAGGTTGGCATTGCTGGGCTGGTGGCAGGTGGTGGGGACGTGCTAAATAAATCCCTGCAGATGCTGCTCTTACGGAGCTGCTGAGCTAATTGCTTGGGAGGGTGATGGGTGGCGTTTCCCATGTTGCATTTTGCTGACAGAGCTGTTAAGGTGGAATGCAGTTCTTCCTCCAGGCAGTCTCCTCTTCCTCAGCTTTTATCGCAGCTGAGCTGACTGTGGTCCGCGCCAGGTGAGGTACGCGGTCATTGCATAGGACTAAAGGCGGCAGTGCAGTATAATGGGTGAGGAGCTGGTCTTGTAACCTAAAGGTCATGGGATCAATTCGTTGGTAGGAGACTGCTGTTAACCTGCATTGCTTCAGTATATATCCAGCTGTATAAATGGATGCAATGTGAATGCTATGTAAAAAGTTGTTTAAGTCACTCTGCTAAATGCCTGTGATGTAATGTAATGTAATGGACTACACATCATACATGGCTGTCTCAGCTGCAGGCTCGCTGTTGGTGTAAGGTAGGAGGGCTGGTCTGAAAACTTTTTTTGTTTTGTGCCAACCAATTGCGTTACTTTTAGTGTTCTGACAACTCTAAAGTATGCAAGTTCTCTCCTGTAGTTGAGCACAGTAAAATCTTTTGGACACACTTGCAGAATGTGCCTGTAGCTGGAGCTCATACAATTGTCTTATCAAGATACTGGATAAATGAGCTAGTTAAATAATTAAGAGCAGAAGTTGGCACAAAATCCTGAAACGGATTGGCTCTTGGTATAAGGAGTGCAAAGACACTTCCACAAACTGAAACCATCGCTGTCCTCCAATCACATGCTGCCTGCGGGGGTGCCGGCCACAGTCGGCACCGGTTCGGTCATGATTAGTCACAACACTGAAATCCAAGGGCTCCATTTCTTTTTTTCAGAAAAGGCTTAGCCTTAGACCGCTGGCAAAGTCAAAACAGCGTCTTGATCTGGCCAGAACTGGATCTCGTCATATCTAGAAAGCATTGACTGTGACAGCAAGTCCAACAGTCATAGGGGTGTGGGCAGCCTTGACGGGCCAGGCTTTTTAAAGAACTTGGTTGCGGATATGAGACCGGGCTGTAAAAGCACTGTGTTTTTGCCCATATTACAGTTCATCCCCTCTTGTCAATGATTTAATATGATGAATCACAATCTCTTACTTCATCCGGGGGTGGTAAGTTCAGAGCTGTTACACTGGTAGTCAGTGCCAAACCATTGTGACCATTAACTGCAGATGCTTTACAAGTTTACCAAATCTTTTAAAGACGTGTTGAATTTGTGGGGAAAGTTTTAATAAAAACAAAAAAAAAACACAATTTGCTCTGGGGTAAATACTTATCTGGGAAGCCTGACTTCATCTTTACTCTGGAGGAATTAACATTACTCACATTAACATTGCAGAGGGAGAAGACTGTGTTTACCTCTGCAGAAATATTTTTCCTTCTCGAGCCCGATAGCACAGTGCTGGGTTTGCGGCTGACCTCAGATTTATTGTGCTTTGTAGTGTTGAATGGGATTTAAGGATGTGCTGGAATTAATGCTGATGACAAACAAATGGCTAACAACTGAGGTTTTCAGATTCATCTCTTGTGTAGGGTGGCGATAATCCGGCTCATTAGAGCGGAGAACACGAATGAGCTTTCGGCTGAGACGCAGGAGGAGGGGCTTAGCGGTTTGGTGCTCGGGTTAGAAATGAGGCCTGAGCCCATCTAAGCCCAACGTCTGTACGTCCCGACCCGGACCAGCAGAACAAGCTTGAGCCAGATCCTAAGCCCAAACCCAACGTCTGTACGTCCCGACCCGAACCAGCAGAACAAGCTTGAGCCAGATCCTAAGCCCAAACCCAACGTCTGTACGTCCCAACCCGGACCAGCAGAACAAGCTTGAGCCAGATCCTAAGCCCAAACCCAACGTCTGTATGTCCCGACCCGGACCAGCAGAACAAGCTTGAGCCAGACCCTAAGCCCAAACCCAACGTCTGTACGTCCCGACCCGGACCAGCAGAACAAGCTTGAGCCAGATCCTCAGCCCAAACCCAATAGAGCTCGATTGCTTAAATAACGAGCCAACAGTGCCATACAGCACAGCAGAATGTAATGCAGTATTTCTCACAGGAAAGCTGCTCTCTCTCTCTCTCTCTCTCTCTCTCTCTCTCTCTCTCTCTCTCTCACACACACACACACACACACAAATAAAATAATCTTGAATATGTTGCTGTGCTGAAATTGACTGTTTGTTGTTCAATAAAATAATTCATTCATTTGAATTCATTACAAGAAGCCTGTTGTGTGTGTAGCTTGTAAACTGTTTGTTTTTTATTTCTGTTTAATTTGAACATAAAAATGTTAATGAGGCTTACAAATATTTATAGAGACCTCACTGGAGTAAGTAAACAGGCCTTTTCAATGTCTCCTGGAGCATTGACCAAAAAGTGCCCCACAATACCTGAATTCACCCTGTGTGTTTGCATACAGCATGTTTGTAAAATGGAGGAATAATTTGTATATTTTTTGTGACCATATTTTTATTTTATTAGGCTATTATAGCAGGGAGGACAGGATAAAATATTCATTATTCATCGAAAAGAAATTATATAAAGGCCCATCAATCAAAGTGAACGCCAAGAAAAGAAAAAGGAAACTATAACATCCTCTTCCTCTCCCACTCCCGCTCCCCCACACCCCACCGCACTTACTGAAGGACCCTGCGGGAACCCGCACACTTCCAAGACATCAAAACAATCATCTTAACTCAGCAGCAATATCAGTCCACATCCTGACGCTCTTCCCTGAAGCACCATGAGCACGAGCAGTAGATGACTCCATATGCAAGACATCCTAAAAGGAAAGAGTTAATTGGAGAAGAGAGGGAGAGTCTGACGGCTTCCATTGCAGAGTGGAAGCCATTTTCTTTGGCAAAGTCATTCCGGCAAGAAAACATACGTAACTGACACATTTACAAACCAATGGACGAGATCGAATTTAACAGCAAAACCTCAGGTGTAAGTGGAATGGTTATGGAGAGAATTGTAGAGTGGCTTCCTGCAACGCGTTCCCAAAACTTAAATACATGTGGGCACTGCCACACCATATGGAAAAGGGTGCCAAGGGTGGCATACAGTAAGTGGACAAGCTGTTATCTTCATGGTAAATTATGAGTGGTCAGGTTATTGTAAATTATAATGAATCACCCTGTGATTAGGGTTTCTCGAAATGAGGATTGTCAGACCAAACTGTGTCCCAGTCAACAGCAGGATTTCAGTGTTTGGATGTCCCTGCCCCAGATGATGCTGAAGGCCAGAGGCTTGTACCAAAACCTAAGTAACAGCAGTCTAAAGGGATAATTAATATTTTAATGTTTGTAATGATAAGAACAGGCTAGCCTGTTAGCTTTAGTGCCATTTTTCTTTCTGTAAAACGTGACATTAATACATTTGCTGCTGTTCATATTGATCAGAACAGGCTAGCCATTTAGTGCCATTTTTCCTTCTGTTGAATGTTCTATTAAGAAGTTAATCACACCGGTACTGTCTAATATGGCTGGTTTAATGTGCTAGTTGAGCATAGCGGTACGCTACAAAAACTGGAAGCTTTGCGCCATTGTTGTCAATCATTGTTAACAGCTGGCAGAAGTGTTGCTATGCTCAACTTTCGTGTTGGCAGTGGGCCTGTACCCGATCTGACCCAAAGTTACAGAGCTGAAAATAGGCCCAGTGCCCGGCCCGTTCGTAGCACACCTTTGGGCCCTCGTCAGGTTTGGGGCAGGATGCGGACCTCTACAGCCAGCCAATGAAAAGTACTTCAGAAGTCCTGAAGCGGGAAACGAAAGCCATCGGCCTTTTCTCCATTCATTTAATCAGACCAGAAGCCGTGAGCCTGGGTCAGGGTAACGCGGTAGATAAACGGGTCCGGAGAGCGCGGTGCTTTCCCAGCTCTGTGTGGGGAAAGGGATCGGTGGTACGAGGGGAGGCGCTCTGCTCTAGAGAGGCTGGGGCTCAGTTGTGCACAGAGGGGATCTGACTGGCTTTAGCGGCGCTGTTGTCTGTTTACGGTGGGAAGCGGGGGTCCTCAGGGTGCGTCTGCTGTTCTGCCACAGCCTTCCGTTTTTCCATCCCCCCCCCCCCCCCGTCGCTCCTCTCGGCCCCTCCCCGGCGGCCGCTCTGCTTTGGCGTTTGACTGCATCCCGCGCAGGTAAACCCGCCACGGCCGACAGCCCGGCCCAGGATTCCCCCGCTTTATAAAACCTTGCTTTGACAGATGGGATCTGATGCTAATCTGTATTAATTGGTTATTTAGTAGCTATACATTCACCCCCCCCCCACCCCCTTCTCCAAATGGAAATGAATTTGCTCAGCTGCCTGTCTTAATCTTATTAGTTGGTGGATGAAACCTGCCTGCAATCTGCGCTCACTTGTTCTATTTGGTCATTTGTAAAGTGTGGCACCAATAAAAACGTGGTTGTGTTTAACATGTGTTGTGGTGGGGTGGGGTGGGGTTGAGTCAGAGGACAGGTAGGCGGGGCCAGCCCTGCCTCTTTCTCTGTGTAGGGGAGGACTGGTGTGCTGTTTTTCTTTGAGGATTGAGGAAACCTAGTAGAAATGTGCCAATATCTTAAAATCTCTCTCTCTTTCTCTCTGTCTCTCTCTCTCTCTCTCTCTCTCTCCATTTCTTTCATGTCCATGCCTGTGCAGTACCAGGGCATCTTTTTTTTCCGCCTGACGCCTGATTTCCACCCTCAGTCCTTGGCGAGGGGACCTGATGCAGCATTCATGAGCAGGACGAGCCACCGTGCCTCTGAGCTCTCTGGTTGTGAAATATGAAATGAGAGATTCCTCTTTGTTGTCTGTTTTCCTGCTGTCAGAGCAGTGGTGCGTCTCAGGCTGCTTACGGAGCTGGATGCTGACGAGCTAGCGGAGGGAGTGTGCTTTTGCACGGTTGCCAGTGTTATGTCATGTGACTAGCACATCAAAAAGTCACAACTGGTTCTGGTCAAGAGGCAAATTATAGTAGGAGAAATATCCCTGACACTGTTTAATGCTACCCAGTAAAAGTACCTGCTGAAGACCTACCTGGTCACAGTGTCTTTTGTATGCAGCCCATGCAACTGTCTTCCTTTTAAGGATTTGGGAGCCCTCAGCAAAAATAATCCTGTCTCAAGACGTGATTGGCTGTTTAATTTGTCTCTTCAGTCCCCAACGGTGTTTGCACAAAGGTGCTGTGGCTTGTGGTGACATCGCTGTGCTTGTTGTGTATTCCTGTAGTGCCATTACTTTGTAATTTACCCTTGTTTGTGTGCCCTGAGAAGCACATAATGTACGCCAATTGCACTTTAAAAAATTAGCTGTATGAAAAAGCTGATAAAAGCCTTTCAGTATTGCAATTACAGCTGTGCCTGTCTCAATATCTGTCTCAGGATCTCTCTCTCACTCGCTCTTCCCACACACATACTCACACACACGCACACATGCACATGCACGCACACACGCATATGCAAACGCACTCACATAGGCTATATCTCAATATGCAGTATATATGTGCTCTCTCCATCTCTCTCTCTTTCTGATCCTGAAGATGTGCCCTGTCGCCTTTTCAAATTTTGAATGCCATTTGTTGAAGGTTACTTGGGAACCTCTCCCTTCTGGATAAAGCCCTATTTCTGCAGTCTGCTCGTATCTCTGTGCTTTGGACGATGACACAGAGCGACTTTCCACGCAGAAAGACTGACAGCTTCGGAAATGCGCCGCGCAGAATCGGATTCCTTCCGACGCGACGCGAGAGCCGAAGAGTATTCAAAAGCACCAGAAGCAAGCGCTGTCGCAGTGCCCAATCTAATTTTAAAGGTTCCTTAGTGTGTCGCATCATCCTATGAAAGGAAATGCCAAGCACTTCTTCAACCGGTCAGCCTTGGCACAGCGAGTGCGTTAAACGGTGCCCTGCTACCCGGAGAGCGGGCCTGCTCTGCCCAACACGGCTGTGCCCTCCAGCCGCTGCGGGTTCTGAGGAGCCGCTGGGCTACGGTGTCACGGCGGGTACTTCCCGAGGGCGGGGCTCCAACGGTGGCGGGGGGGGCCAGCGGGCGCGGGTCCGAGGGCGTGACCTAGACCGGCAGGCCCCATCACCCCCGATGGTGCGGTGCCAAACCATTTTTAATTTCATGTCTGAAGAGTCTGGCTATGCTCTACTGTAGGGCAAAGCTCCCATGACCGTGTCCTTTTCCCCTGATGCACCTTTCAGGTGATCCGCCGCTCTGACCCCAGCGCCGACCGTGAGTGGAGGTTATGGTGTCTGTGTGTGTGTCACGAGGCTCCCCCGTGCGGCTGCCTGGCCTTATCTATCAGCGTGTTCCTCGCGGGCAGGGCTGCGAAGCCGTTTGGAAACCGTAGCCGTGTTTACGGCTTGATTCGATTTGGCCGTGCCCCGGAAAGAGCCGGAAATGAATTAGAATTACAGCAGGCCGAGACATGAGAGCCGCTGTTGTGACTGCGTATGAGGGCAGGGGAGTGGGGGTGGGGGAAGTGGTGCCAGCTGATTGGAGGTGTGGGTGGGGGGTGGGGTGGGCAATAGGGCTCTGTTGTTTTTATGCTACGACCTGATTGAATGAAGTCATGAGGGGATATTCCTCTCAGACAGACTACTGTCTGTTATTTCCCAGAATCGGAGATGAGAGAAGAGAGGTGGGGAAGGAATTTCAAGGTATGTCATTCAAGTAGCAGAAAGCCTCACAACTTCAGATCTCACCTGAGGTACTCGCCTCGGTCTCCTCCTGCCGCGTGACTCGGCAACGGAGCGTACCGTGACTCACGAGGCTGCCTGGAACAGCGCAGGAGAACACCGCTGTTCTGGACGTTTCCTGGGGAGTCTCAGTCCTGCGTGCAGCCCCCTCTCGTGCTCCAGTCGGGCAGACTTTAGCATGCGGCGCCCCCTCCTACGTGCTTGTGTAACACTCCAGTGCCGCCGTTCCCTCAGACAAATAGGTTTTATTCCTCTCTGTGGGTCTGCTTTGGAGGAGTGCTTGAAGGGACTAATTGAATTAAAGGGCCGAGCTTCCCCCCCCTCCACCCCTACAGGATGGCTTGACAAATCATCCCCCCCCCCAGAAAGGGGGTGAGGCAGGCTGGTTTATTGTAACCACGGCGGTGGATTAATCTTCGCAGATCGGATTAAACAGTGCGTACCCCCCCTCCCCGAACCCCTCCAAAGGGGCTGCTTGACCCACTGGCCTCCGGGGGGGGGGGGGGGCATCAACAGCTGCTGTGCAGATGTTGAGAAATGCACAGAAACTCACACTGAGGGTAGAAAAAGAGGGCTGCATTGTGTAGCACGGGATTTTGCATATTTCAAAGCTTTGAACGCAACTGTGTTTGCAGTGGTGCGTCTTACCCATTATCACGTCACAAATTCCTGTCCGCATACCTGTACTGGAACGTGAGATGGCTTTGAATCTTACTGTAGCCTGCATTCAATCAACGTCTGTCCTTAACTTTAGATTTAAGATTTAGCTATGCTTTTTTTTTTCAATGAACGCCATTTGGCAAGTTCATTTTAGTGATTATTGAACTATGAACAGAAAAAGTCTTGTTTTTAATTGTTAGTCAAAGTTAAGGACAAAAGTTCATTTAATCCTAGCCTGTGTGTTTGTGCATGTGTGTGTATTTATCTTCATACCGGTATGTGATGTGGCTTTGAATGAGCAGGTTGCATGTGTGTGTGTGTGTGTGTGCATGCGTGTGTGTGTGTGTGTGTGTGTGTTTGCATGGGTGTGTGTGTGTGTGTGTGTGCATGGGTGTGTGTGTTGTGTGTGTGTGTGTGTGTGCATGGGTGTGTGTGTTATGTGTGTGTGTGTGTGTGTGCATGGGTGTGTGTGTTATGTGCGTGTGTGTGTGTGCGCATGGATGTGTGTGTGTGTGCATGTGTGTGTGTGTGCATGGGTGTGTGTGTGTGTGTTTGCATGGGTGTGTGTGTATGTGTGTGTTTGCGCACACATGCATATGTATGCGTTTTCTGAGGCTCTTTATTTTCATACTGGAATGGGATATGCTTTTGAGTGATCAGGTTATGTGTGTGCGTGTGTTTGTGTGCGTGTGTTTTATGGTGTGCATAGCGTGCTTCCAGCAGTTGTTTACTGTTCTCATTCTGGTTATGTGCAAACAAAAGGCCTAAAGGTTTAATTTATGTGGTGGCACAAATCTTACCTGGAGGATCCCTGCTCACTGAAGTGTATTAATTTCCTCCTAATTTATTCATTTGTGTTTTTGTGTGACAGAAGCCCTTAGCCAGCGTGACTTACTGCAATAATAACCCCTCCGTACAGCTGCAGTTTTACCGGAGCTGTTGTTGGCCTCGACCCACGGTTTTGATCCGGTGACCTTCCGGTGCCCTGTATATTGTGACCGACCCCACCGGTTTGTAAGCGGACACCTGTAAGACCATTAGCATGCACTGGGGGCGAGAGCATCGCTCACTCGGCGGACGCGGCCTTGTTTTTTCCGTGGGCTTTTGATAAACGACGGCCGAGTTACGGCAGGGAAGGAGCTGAGATCGAGTCTTTCTGGAGTTCTCTATTAGTCAGGGGCTTTTTTTATTTCTGCTGCTGCCGTAAATCACTTTTACGGCGAGGCCTCGGAGCCCACACTAATAAAGCGGGAGCGCCCGGCCGCTCGAGAGGAGGAGCGCGCGCTGATTTCATCTCCTCGCCCGCTGCATCGCTCTTCCTGGAAGCCGAGGGGCCCGATCGCGCACGTTTGTCGCCTCCCAAAACGCAGAGAATGAAGGAATTTGGCTCTGGAGGGGAGAGGGTCTTTTTTTTCCGGTCTGCGTCGTCGGACGGCGTGCGGGGCCCGGGGCGGAGGAGGACGGTTCGTCGCCCTCATACGGGCGCGCTGCAGAAGACCCTGGCGTTACGGCGTGGGCCGTGGGGCATTGAAGGCCTTCCTCTGCTTCTGGCTCTGTAGTAAAAATGGACGTTGTTTCATGTAACATGCATCAGGGCAGTTAACCTGCTCCTGCGACCTTCGTTTTGGCAAAGCCTCGCTCGAGACTAGCTCCCCGACCATCAGTCTCTCACTGTGAGTTTTGCAGAGCGTGACGCCCTCAGACGTGAGCGACATTATCCCTGCCTGTGCCGCTACGGGTCGTTGGTTCAGTGGGGGCCTCTTAGTCGGTTGCTGTGTAAGCGTAGCTGGCAGCTATCCTCTAATTGTGCCCAGTGGTAATGCCTGGTTCCAGTGCTACAGCTGTTGCAGTTAGTCATGGTATAAATGACTATGGTATATGGTACAAGTCAGTAGACCAAATGACATGGCATTACGTGATAGTTAAATTCAAGTGAAGTGCTATAATCCGGGCTGCCTTTGCCTTTCAAGAATGTCACATGCAAAGTTTTGCTTAAAATAATTCACTAATTCTTTAACGTACAATTTTCTCCCAGCTCACTATGTTTCTGGGATAAAGGCTTTCCTGTATATTCTGTTTTATTCTTCACCTCAGTTGTGGTTTTTAATATGAAAGCAGGTGTGTAACGAACCTAGCCTTCTTGACCCCTCCCCCTGTTCCATATTACCTTCACGCATGCTGTGGATGTGTTGGGTTTCGTAGCGGAATCCGTCCCTCAGAAATCAGAAGAATGGAGAGGAGATGCTCTCTTTACGTTGTCGCCCTGCATGAGTGTACCTCCACCGATGAATGTCGCAAATTCCTGTCCTGCGGTTTGCATTGGAGGGGAAATAAGCACGCTTATCGTCTCTGCGTCCTTGTGTGGAGCACGGGATGGCGGACGGGCCTTGTCCAGTTTTTCATTTCCTGTTTACTACAGTGAGCAGACTACAGCATGGCACCTTCACCTCTCTCTGTCTCTGTTTCTCTCCTTCTCTCCCTCTGCCTCTGTCTCTGTCTCTCTCTCTCTCTCTGTCTCTCTCTCTCTCTCTCTCTCGCTCGGTTTCGCTTCCAGTCGGCTTTAAGCAGAGTGATGAGGTATGGCACTTGTCTGATGAGGTATGTCATTAAGCGAGGACGTCCTGCATTCTCCTGATGATTTAAAGCATCTCATTTAATTGAATGTATGTTTTCAGCCTCAGCAGTGGCCGAAATGGCTCATTTGGATTAACCTGTTTTGCAGGTTCCTCCCATTTAAGTGTTTGAACACAGAATGTAAATGGCGGCCAAGTGAGCATCGTCTAATAGTTTAAACTGTAAACACGTAGGCCTCTATCTCCCGAGCAGACGGTTAATGGCCAGTTCACTGAGCCTACACACTGTACAGAGCTCCCCATTTACTGCGTCTTATCATACAGCTGTCTCAGCGTTATTGAATTGGGAAGTTCAGCCGGGCCTGGTGATCTACAGCAGCAGGCCTCGTAATGGCAGATGAATGGGAGAACGCCCGAAGCCGGATCGAATGACGAGCATCGTGGAGCCATCATGGTGCTCTTTCCTCCATTGTCTCAAATGGCCATAATCTGTGGACACAGAAGCCTAGCATCTTCGATAACTCTGTTCTGTAATTTTACTGTTATGTTTCTTTGTTCCTTTCTCCGGTAGAAACCCCAGTTTAATCTAAAACAGAGCATCAGGCCTGAGCCCAGAGGATGGCAGGCTCAGAGGGATATTCCTTCTTTCTGATTTCTTTTCCATTATCTTCCCGACGAGAAGGCTTAGTTCGCCCAGCCCAGAGGGCTGAGATGATTAGGTTACCCTTGTGAGGAATCAAGGACGTATGGAGAGCTCGTGCCGCTCGGATGAAGCCGCGTTCGCCTGCGTTTGAGTCCTCCCTAACGCGGACTAATCAGATCACGTGCAGAGCAGCCGCCTGCGATACCCTCACATTCATCCCAGAGTCTCCCAGTAGGCCCGTGTGGGATCTAGGCTAGACCCGCAGTTTCATCTTACTTCCACTGAAGGTGTTCTTAATATCTCTGATGTGCTAAAGGGGCTTTCTGCTTTGTACGTTATACTGGAGGATACGTATTCACGGGGCGGGTGCAATCGCAGATGTACCGGCTAATGAGAGCCGCTCTTTTGAGTTCTCTGTTAAATCCCCGCTACCTAGCCGCCTCAGTCAAATCTGAAAGCATCAAAGCGTCACACAAAGCAGCTTTTTTTTAAAAACATACGTATACCATAGAAGGCTCTAGCAGTAATGCGGTCTCCGATAGACGAGTTCGGTTCAAACGTAATTACCGCGGCGGTGATTATCGGCGGGCCGTCGCGGGCCTGAGCGGCTGCTCAGCCCGTAGCCGGTCGGCGCTCGCTGCATCGCCTTCCTCGTAATTCCTTAATTGGGGTTGAGTGAAGGAAGCGAGCGCTCGGGCGAGGGGGGGGGGGCGGCGCGGACGGGGGGCCCCGCCGCGGTTAATTGGCAGCTGCAGATCCAGCTGGCACCGAGCCGTCTGAACGACGCCGCTCTCCCATCCCCCGGCTGTGCAGGGGAGCGGTACAATAGGTTAACGATGGACACAGCAGAACCCCACGCAGACCGTTGTGTTCCTGAGCCGTGTTCCTACTGTAATATCCAACCATACATAAATATTTAATGAATGTCAATGAATATCTTAAAATGACTGCCTGACAAGCAAATGCTAGTATATTATTATTTTTATTTTTATTAACTCGACTCAGACTTACAGCTGAGCTCAGAGATCGCAGAGGAGAGCTGACTGAGTGAGTGTATCTCAGCAGTAATGGCTGTGTCATGCTGACCCAGCGCCAGGCTCACACAGAGGGTCTCCCCCCTTCCCTCGCCCCCAAATCTGCTCTCTGGAACCGCACGCACCGTACCCGCGCCGCATGTGGCCTGCACCTGAGCCGGAGACCTCTGCCTCCGAGACGAGGTCGCGCTCCGGAAAACGTGAATGAGCCGCCCCCCTTAAACAAGCTCCTCTCCCTGCTCCTGTCTCCCAGCGAGCGTCCCTATACCTGGGTCTGTGAGCTAATGCAACCCAGAAAACGTGTGTGATTGGACACACGGCGCCAGGCTTTTACGAATCTACATAATTTGATTGGTTCATTGGCCTCCTCCGTCACACATAGCGTGCTCTCTGTCATTCTCCATGTTTGTTCTAATATAATCATGTCCTTCTACTGCAAAACAAATTACAAGCTCTAAATTAGAGCTTGGAATAACTGAAATACTGCAAATGATAAGTGTTTGGTTATCTACTAGCTATATTTAATGCACATGTTTTAGATTTCAGGCTTTCGAATGACATAAAAGAAGTCCTGCAGTATTCCAAAAATTGACTGCAAATGCTAATGCAAAACGCCAGCATTCAGAATGAATGGGTTTTTAATGACCGGATGGGGTATTCCGGGTTATCTCACTCTGAGTCTAATGAAACCCTTTTTAAACAGGCTAATAGAATGTGTGCCTTCATAATCGAAGGGTCTTGTCTGAGTTAAAATCAGTCTGAACTGCATGCTAATTTTGTAAGCTTCATGATTGAACATGGACCAGTAGCTGTTCCCTTCAGTCTGCAATTAGTCACCGGCAAATATTGCTGTAAACACAAAATGCAGTAGTCATAGCAGAATCAGATTTCAGCCGTTTCTACTCTGAAATCCAGAAATAGGCCTCAATTTTTGAACATCTTCCAGGTGCATTTCTCCTACTCTGCCTTCTTTTTTTGAACGGTCATAAAAATTAATTCAGGATATTTATTGACAGGATAGAGCATTTTTTGACAGCGAACCCTAATTGAAACTGTTTGTCAAAGTGAGGGGAAAAAAAGATTCATGGCGCTTGATAATTTTTATTTTATTGTATTTCTGTTGATTGCTGAGAGAATTTCAGAGCTGGTGAGTGTAACGCTTTGAGGATGCACGGCAGTAATGATGGATTCTTTTATCCATGCCGGGGTGGATCAAAAATAAATGAGAGTAATACAATGGTGCAGGCGATTGAACTCTCTCTCGCTCCGGGTTACCCTGCGCTGCTTGTGCGAGTTTCTCATATGTTAGCAATCCCCAAACCTGCGCCGTTATTGTTAATGTTGTGTTTTATTGCTTAAGTGTCGGCTCTCCTCCAGGTAATGTCAGTAGCTCCTCCCCTGTTTTAGGGCTGGATAAAGATGATATGGAGGAGCCCCTGTAACGCAAAATAAGCATTGTGATTGAGTTGTGCATGCCATGGACATCCTGCTTGCGTTGCCTGGAGCGGTGAGAGAGAGCGCGATCAAAAGCCTTGTTGGCTCATGCTGTGAAGTGTCTGATCGGGGTGTGTGTGATTTTAAAGTTCACGGCAGAGGGGAGCAAAGCCGTGGGGAAAGGCTGGCGCTCAAACTTCATGGGCGGGGAAGTGATGAGTACAGGGAAGGGGGCGTGGCCTGTCTGGAGGCTTTGTTGCACTTGTTGTAGAGAAGCCCCCCTAAAAAATGGCAAGCTTTTCCCATTAAAAGTTGCCACTCATTTGCTGAGGGTTAAACTCCTCCCCCACAAAGATACTCTCAATATCTGAGGTTTAATCTCCTCCCCCTCAGTCTTTAGAACTGTCTTCCACTAAAACATCTCTTGTGTTACTGTACCTATGTGGATACACTTTCAGATTAAATTCCTAATGTGTTTAACTGAAGAGTTTAAATCATGACGTGATGAATACTGTATGTCAAGTCTGTGTATTTGTAGCTGCAAGAGTGTATAGATCTCAAAGTTGGCAATGCCACGAAACTCTGCGCATCTCATTACAGAAGTGGGAACGATTCCACTGCTATTCTTCACTCCACGGGTTGTTCTCCGAGCTTCAAAGGCCACAGTGTAATTATCTTGAACATTAATATGGGCAGTGTAGCAGATGAGAGGTTTAAGACTGTAAGGTAATCTCACTAAAAGGTGAAATGAGCATGAATGTGTTCGCCAGTAGAATTTTCACATGCTGATTTTGTCACGTTTTCTTTTGGATTAAAAGTTTCACTTAAAGTAACTTTTACTTTATGTCTTGAGCTTTGATAGCAGCCCCTGGGCTGTGTACAGGGTGGCTTTTACTGATTTGTAATGGATTTCATAAGAAGCATGTTATACATCAAAATTATATGCCGAAGTAGCCGTTAGAGGACCTCAGCTGGAAACGGTGGTCGTTTTTCCGGAAATGTTTGAGCTTAATGTGCTGTTATTCTTCTATATGCATCATCAATTCCCTGTTATGGTCATTGAACACTTTTTTCATGGGGTTTGCTTTCTGTTAGCTCTGGGAATTCTATGAACTGCTGTGTGATGGCTTATGGTTCGCACTATGCAACATAAAGATTGATTGATTTGATTGGCTGACATTCAGCTGTCAATGAAACAAGGCTCGCAAAGTGTGTTCAGTCAGATGCCCATTAGACAGGACCTCCCCAAAAAGATTCACGATTCACGCTCCCCTGGTACGTCGCCATCGTCAACCCTGCCCTGATGATGTCATTATGTTTACGTTATCCTTCCTTTGTTTCAGCAGTTATGAGGGCTTCACATCTGCCCTCCTGTTAAAAATAGCACTTCCCTAAAAGGTGGTCTCCACTCTTCCTTCCAAGCACAGGGCCTCAGGCCAAATCGTGTTTTAGGAGGCATCTCCAGGGGAACCTTTCGTGGCCCTTTGTGGGAGCTGCCTGGTTCCGGGCGGCTCGGTCGTTCGTCATTTCGTGTTCATACAGTGTTCAGAGCCTGTGTGAGTGAACTGTGCGCGCAGTGTTAGGCCTACAGCCTGGCTTTCCTGTGAACTGGTGATCTCAGACCCTCTATACTGTATGTTCCCATGGAGACACAGCAGGGGCAAGGCAATAAGAACTCCAATGAGCGCTCCACAGTCAACACTCCGGTTCGCATTCCAAGTTCAGAGAGCCGAAGTATCGAATGACTGAAGGTTAGAAACAACTGCGGAAAGTCAGGAACTGAAGTTTCTTACACTTTGACTAGATTTGTTCCAAGTGGAGTATCAGATATCTTGGATGTTTTGAATGTTGCTTAATTTAGCTTTTTTCAATACAACAGCGCCTCACAGCAGGAAGGTTCTGGTTTTTGATCCTGGCCTGGGCCTGTCTGTGTGGAGTTTGCATGTTTTGGATTTGTAGTTGGACTACATTACATGACTCCCCATTCACCCTTAATAATATAGTAGTATTGGGCACGACAGAGTAAAATGGACAACCACTGAACAAGAGAGCATCCATGTATGAGGCTATACCTATATCCCACATTTAGCATCTATGCATATGGCTATATCCATATACCACAGTTATCTACCCTGTCCACGAGACCTATGGGGGGTTTTGTGGAAATGTCTGAATGCGTGCCTATGTACACCTGTGATAGTGTGTGTTTATGTGTTAATGTTTGTGTATGTGTGTTTGGGGAGGTATTTTCCCTTCACAGACTGTGTGTGTGGTGCTGAAGACCCTTAGATCTGGCTAAGGGGATGGGCTGTTTTTTTACCCTCTCCCAGTGTGCACAGCTGGTTTGTAAGCTTGAATAATATAAAATATGAGAATAAAATTCAGCGGCGAAGCCCTCAGTATATTGGCCTGGAGTGGAGGCTGTGGCCTGAGCCTGCTGGAGAGGAGTGGTCTTCTGTGTGTGGGACGACCTGCTGCGTGGGCAGAGCATAACTCTCGAAACATATCAGTAAATAAGTAAAGAGGGCAGCCTCCTCTTCACTCCTGTCTCCCCCCACACTTAACCTCCTGAACTCTCCCCAGAGGAGCTGTGATTGAAGTGGGCGGGGGCGGTGCTTGGGGGGTTCCCAGAGGCGGCTCCGGTTGTTCTTAAGGAAAACTTGACGTGCTGGGGGATGGTGACTGAAGGAAAGGAGGACCCGGGTCTCTACAGGTCAAATCCGCGCAATTTCCGATGCAGTGGCATTAGAAATGCAAACCCCGGTGTCGGCCTTTTTCCCTGCCGTAGGAAGCACTGAATTTCTACAGCACCGATCCATCCTATTACCAATCCTACAAGGTCGTCTTCTGTCTGAAATATAAATGATTCATTTTTCCTTGGCAAGGTCCAAATTTTGATTTCGTTCCTTTCACGCTTGTCACAGAGGTCCCGTGCCCTGGCTCACGGTGTGATGGGCAGAGGGGGCGGGGGTCCCAGCGGGAGGGAGGGCCGGGCCGTTTCTGTCCCGTGTGGACACACACGCGGAGCGCGCTGGTTAGCATTGTGCGCTTTGCCTCGGGGCTCATTACCGTAATTGGGTTAAAGACGGGGGTCTCGGGGAATCCATCTCCTCCGCCTTCCTCTGCGAGTCTGCTGATATCTGCCTCCGCTGCTCTGCAGTTCAGCGGCTGCTCAGATTACCAACAGGCCCGATTCTTTATGTGAGGGGGGTGTGGGTGTGGGGGGGGGGGAGATTTTCCTCTGTGCCCCCGCCCCCCCCCCAGACCTGACCGCTTTCAGTGATCTCTGTGAATGACGTAAGCGGGCGTGCGGCTCGCTGTGGATTTTAATTGCAAACATGCCGTCGTAAGGACTCGCCTCTAATTAATGTCTGGGCCCCCTGCCGTTAGGCGCTCTTTCACATGCCTGTTTGTTTTTCAGGCTCTCTTTCTTAAATAGAAAAAGATTTACTTTCAGATTTACTGCTCAAATAACACAGGCCTTAACTAGACTTTCATGTAATTTAACGGGTGAAATTCAATCACGCTGAGTTTTTTATGCATTTATTTGTTTCTGTTTCTCAGGGCGGTGATAAAAGACTCGAATGCTGATGAAAAATTAGCCTTGTTTTTTTCTGGGGGACGGGTCATTTTCTCAAATTTGGAATCACCATTGCTATCCTCTTAGTTCACAGCTATGTTACCTGTACCTAAGCAGTGAGCAGCTGAAAGAGTGCAGTCTCTTCCAGTACGCTCCCCAGGTGGCACCCTACAGGCCACACGGTGTACTGCAGGAGAGCAGCATCTCTCACTGGTGACTATTGGTCAGGCACCTGCAGGTGCCTGGTGAATGGACAGGAGGTGCTTGTGCAGTCAAACTGATGAACCGTGGCCAAATGAAGCCTACTGTACCCTGGCAAGGCAATGCCAGTCAAATCGCACTTCTACACACCCCCGGCCATAGATAATTAAAAACATAAAGTAGTCTAATTTGAACCTGTGATGTCTAAGCAGTAGGGCTCCAACGGTGCTGATTTCAAGTGCCTTTACTCTCTCAGGAGCTCACAGAAATTTACTGTTATCCTCCCACCCACCAGTGTCACCAGAAATGATTCAGCAAAGATGGTAACAGGAGAAGATTGGAAGATTGAATATCTTCTCTGGGCTTTGTGTTTTGAAAGAGATTGCAAGGCATGACTGCTGTTTCTGTATATATATATATATATATATATATATATATATATACATGCAGCATGTGTGGTACTGGAGCGGGGAGAGAAAATGGTCGACAGCTTGGAATGCAGTCTGTGGGATGCAGAGCTCAGACTTATCCATAATTAAATTCTATGTCAAGTCTCCCGATACCTTGTCCATCTCAGTTATATATGCTTAAGATGGGAACGGCATCCACAGCTGCCCCACCCCTCCATGTCGACAAATTCTTCCAGCTAAACGGATGACGGTCAACTGCTTAACCCAGCCCAAATAATGTTGCCTAAACAAGTCACCGCCCATATAACCAGTGATTCGTCAAAATGCTCAGTACTCACTGAGAGTTGCTGTTTTTTGTATGTTTTTTGGAGTAAAATACAAGTGGATAAATATTATATGAGTGATATGCACCAGCATGGGGGTCTTGTCCTTGTGTGACTCATCTGCTGTACATTCAGGCTCATTTTTGCTCTTTCGCCCTGCTTGCTGTGACCTGTGGGGACTACCTGTCTTTCTGCTGACCAGCTACCATCTAGATAAGAATGGCTGAAGTGGTTGCTCGTTTCTATTTCCTAACAAATCGGAAGGGCTCTGTAGTCATTTTGGGCAATGTACAACATATATGGCATTCTTAATCATCATAGTAAATTGTATTTCTATTTTTGATATGAAAGGATGGAGGATGAAATTGGCAACATAAAGTTTCAGATGTTTGAGCTCAGAAATGCATTCCACTCTCACAGGCAAGCTATCCAGATATATGGAGGACTGTGTTGTCTACAGTCAGGAATACTCAACCCTGATCCTGAACATCTGCAGTGTCTACAGGGCTACTCAACCCTGATTCTGAATATACAGTGCCTACAGGGCTACTCAACCCTGATTCTGAATAGACACAGTATATACAAGGCTATTCAATACTACTTTTAACGGGCCCCACTTTCTGAAATGTATAATTCCCCCAGTCCTTTCTCAAACACAGTGATGAAATATTTGTGGTGAATCACACTGTACAATTATAAAGGGCATGAAAGGTGTACAGTATATTCACATCTCTTCCACTGCCCCAGCACATTTTAAATTATTCAATATTTTCTTGGCTGACTGAGCATCTTTGATAGGGCTGCTTAAATGCATTTAGAGGCTTTTGCTCTGTATTTGTCACCGAAATAAGCTGTAAAGTTGAAACCATAATGGCCTCTTCCCTTGCAAACCCCGATTAAATGTCGTGATTGCAGAAATTTCCCGCACCTCCATTCATTGCTATTCTAAACGGGCTCCTTTGTCTTTTTGCAGCTGAAAGTATCTGCAGATATCCCAGGCTGCTTCACCCCAGCAGTAAGGTAAGACTATTCTTTCCCTTATTCATGGCTTCTCATTGGAAATCTTTAAGTGCTGCCGTTGCAAGGTTGCATTGCCTTATTTGGAGATAGAGTTATAAAAAAAAACAACAACAGTACGATTGTGCTGATTTAACCTGTTTAGTCAGTGCAGCGCATTTGGGTTATATTTTCATACAGCTGGGGTTTGTGTGCCCTTTCAAACGATGTGCCATGACGTTGCAGTGTGCTCAGCTAATGAGGCCTGTGTCTGCAGTGAAGTGCGATGGTACCCCACAGCTGGTGACTGGCTTCAGCCAGAGCCTCTAATGAAATTCAGGACTCTTTGTCGTACTTAACACCGTGTCGGTACTCTCTGATGGCGTTCCTCTGCGCAGAGAGGTGGGGTGGGGGTGGGGGTGGGGGTGGAGGTGGGGGTGGGGGCGAGCCTGAAGTGTCACATCAGAGCTGACAGAGGCGTTTGGGGGCCGCTATTGGCCCGAGCGGCGGTTGCCGGGGAGACCCGTGGAAGTGGAGCGTGTAATACCGAGGCCGGAAAAAGGCCTTAGCAAAGCGCGGCGGAATCCTTCGCACGCTCCGGCCCCTAATCCCGCCGCCCCGTTCTCACGGCTCTCCGGGGAAGCTGTGGTGCTAACGGCCACCGGTCCGGCACACCGGCTCTCTAAGCCCCCTCTGGCTCCGGGCCCCGCTGGTCCGGCACACCGGCTCTCTAAGCCCCCTCTGGCTCCGGGCCCCGCTGGTCCGGCACACCGGCTCTCTAAGCCCCCTCTGGCTCCGGGCCCCGCTGGTCCGGCACACCGGCTCTCTAAGCCCCTCTGGCTCCGGGCCCCGCTGGTCTGGCACACCGGCTCTCTAAGCCCCCTCTGGCTCCGGGCCCCGCTGGTCGGGCACACCGGCTCTCTAAGCCCCCTCTGGCTCCGGGCCCCGCTGGTCCGGCACACCGGCTCTCTAAGCCCCCTCTGGCTCCGGGCCCCGCTGGTCCGGCACACCGGCTCTCTAAGCCCCCTCTGGCTCCGGGCCCCGCTGGTCCGGCACACCGGCTCTCTAAGCCCCCTCTGGCTCCGGGCCCCGCTGGTCCGGCACACCGGCTCTCTAAGCCCCTCTGGCTCCGGGCCCCGCTGGTCCGGCACACCGGCTCTCTAAGCCCCCTCTGGCTCCGGGCCCCGCTGGTCCGGCACACCGGCTCTCTAAGCCCCCTCTGGCTCCGGGCCCCGCTGGTCCGGCACACCGGCTCTCTAAGCCCCCTCCGGCTCCGGGCCCCGCTGGTCCGGCACACCGGGTCTCTAAGCCCCCTCTGGCTCCGGGCCCCGCTGGTCCGGCACACCGGCTCTCTAAGCCCCCTCTGGCTCCGGGCCCCGCTGGTCTGGCACACCGGCTCTCTAAGCCCCCTCCGGCTCCGGGCCCCGCTGGTCCGGCACACCGGCTCTCTAAGCCCCTCTGGCTCCGGGCCCCGCTGGTCCGGCACACCGGCTCTCTAAGCCCCCTCTGGCTCCGGGCCCCGCTGGTCCGGCACACCGGCTCTCTAAGCCCCTCTGGCTCCGGGCCCCGCTGGTCCGGCACACCGGCTCTCTAAGCCCCCTCTGGCTCCGGGCCCCGCTGGTCCGGCACACCGGCTCTCTAAGCCCCCTCTGGCTCCGGGCCCCGCTGGTCCGGCACACCGGCTCTCTAAGCCCCCTCCGGCTCCGGGCCCCGCTGGTCCGGCACACCGGCTCTCTAAGCCCCCTCTGGTTCCGGGCCCCGCTGGTCCGGCACACTGGCTCTCTAAGCCCCCTCCGGCTCCAGGCCCCGCTGGTCCGGCACACCGGCTCTCTAAGCCCCCTCTGGCTCCGGGCCCCGCTGGTCCGGCACACCGGCTCTCTAAGCCCCCTCTGGCTCCGGGCCCCGCTGGTCCGGCACACCGGCTCTCTAAGCCCCCTCTGGCTCCGGGCCCCGCTGGTCCGGCACACCGGCTCTCTAAGCCCCCTCTGGCTCCGGGCCCCGCTGGTCCGGTACACCGGGTCTCTAAGCCCCCTCTGGCTCCGGGCCCCGCTGGTCCGGCACACCGGCTCTCTAAGCCCCCTCTGGCTCCGGGCCCCGCTGGTCCGGCACACCGGCTCTCTAAGCCCCCTCTGGCTCCGGGCCCCGCTGGTCCGGCACACCGGGTCTCTAAGCCCCCTCCGGCCCCGGGCCCCGCTGGTCCGGCACACCGGGTCTCTAAGCCCCCTCCGGCTCCGGGCCCCGCTGGTCCGGCACACCGGGTCTCTAAGCCCCCTCTGGCTCCGGGCCCCGCTGGTCCGGCACACCGGCTCTCTAAGCCCCCTCTGGCTCCGGGCCCCGCTGGTCCGGCACACCGGCTCTCTAAGCCCCCTCTGGCTCCGGGCCCCGCTGGTCCGGCACACCGGCTCTCTAAGCCCCCTCTGGCTCCGGGCCCCGCTGGTCCGGCACACCGGCTCTCTAAACCCCCTCCGGCTCTGGGCCCCGCCGGTTCGCCGTAGCGCGGGGTCCCGGCGGCTCCGGCGGCAGCTGTAATCGGGCCGCTGGCTTCTCCTCGCGGGGCTGTAACGCCTCGCTGATGTGATCAATTTCATCTGAGGCTGTGCGCTACATTTCAATCTGTGCACAAAGAATAAGGATCAAGGGAACAGCAATATCAAGCTATTATTGATTTAAATGTGACATTGCTTGCTTTGTGTGTGTGTGTGTGTGTCTGTGTGCGCACGCATATGTTTGTGTTTGTGTGTGTGTGTGTGCGCGCACGTGTGTGTGTGTGTGTGCGTGTGTGTTGTCTTACATATAGAAACAAGGTTGTTTACGTTTGACTTTTTCAATAAATATTTCTGGTTGGCTGTGGGAATATTGCTCACATAGGATTCATTAGTTATACTTAAAGACAGCAAGACTTGGTTGGTTTTTGCTTAATTCTGCCTCTTTGTATTGAGGTTAGTAGCTGGTTATAATGCTTAATAATTCTCAGCTGAAAGGCATTGTTGCCCTACTTTATTGAAGAATGTGCCAGTGTAGCCCATATTGATTTTCTGTTAAAGTGAAGTTTCACACCTGTATTGTCTGTTGGAGGTAATAATCTCTGCTACATTGACCTCTACCTGCCTGTTTGTGTCACACGTAAAAAACGTTCTGGATTGTACTGGTGTCAGGCTGTTTCCAAAAAATGTTCTGTTTAATGAAACCGGGCTCGTGTGTATATTTAGTCATCTTGCCCAGAGGAACAGAACATGTCTGATTTCACCTGAGCTCTCAATTAGCAAATTAAATCAAATGGTGGCTTAATGAGGTGGAAAACTCTGTGTCTCTGATTGCACAATAATTTTTGTTCTCGCTTGGGGGTTCTTTAAGCATCTGGGGACTTGAAGAGGGTTTAAAAACATGCTTGGAGAACGCCTTGCTGTCTGTGGCCTTGCGCCAGGTTCTGTGAGAACCATTTAGGGGCGGGGTCAGCAAAAAAAAGGTGATGCGTATGAGAGGCGGGTGGAGTTTTACAGCGTGACTCTGCCCACTTTGACCCACGTCACTGTTACCTAATGGAAGACCTGATGTTTTTCATGTGCTTTTTCTGCATGGAAATCCTTTCTGAAAGGCAGTGGCTGTCTGCTCACACTGCTTTTTGAGTTATTGGGTCATGTCTCCTTCGCCACTACAGGAAGCATGATCTACCGCACCCCCCCCCCCCCCCCACCTCACCTAACCCCACCCCGACAGAATTATTGGATACCAGCGTCTCCCCAGTTACCGACCACCAGAACTCCCTCATCTCCCACGCTTTGGAAATAAGCCCTACACCACCTCTCCTCCTCCACCCTCGAGGGTGCAGAACCACGGGCGATGTCCTTTTCATCACTGCATGCAGTCAGCCTCCGCCCGCAGGTCTGATCGCTCAGCGGGTGCTCAGCGCAAAGATAAAAACCTCAGAGAGAAAGATACACAGCTTGATACCCTCCGATCGCGCCGTAGACGCAGGAACGGTGTTTCAGAAACAGCGCAGTCGTTTTGTTCTGTCAGGCCGGAGGGGCCCAGGCGAGTGAGTGGATGTAGAGGTGTGGGGCTCTGGCTGTGACAGGGTCCAACACAGGGGAGGTTAGGCTGGGGGCACAGCTGGATCAGTGGGCGTTTTGGTGAAAAACCAAGAGGCCCGTTTTCAACATGCAGAGAAACTATTTGCAAAATTTCTCCCTGCATTCACTGATGCACTGGTTGAGTAATGTAGATCTGATAATTGAAATCATGTGCGAGTAAATGCCGTTTATTGTGACTGATAGTACATGGAGCCTTTCTTTGATTTCAGTCTTCCAGCATGATTGGTGTTAGGCTGGCCCTGGGGAATGCAAAGACTGAAATCCATGCACAGCTTGTGCTGGCAGAATTCTATGTTGTCTCTTGAGTATTTGTGCTCATGCTGTGTGTGTGTGTGTGTGTGTGTGTGTGTGGGTGGGAGGGGGGGTGCGCACACACACACACACACAGCATGGTCAGAAATGCTCATTTGACAGCGCTGAATTCTGCCGTGCGTATCCCCGTCTGTTGACAGGCCTCCGATGAGATTTTGGAGGGAGAAGCTGATGTTTATGGCTTTCCTTGCCACCGTCCATGAACATTTGGAACCTTAGCTGTTCCAGTTTGCATTGTAGAGAAAACAAACCCCCACCAAACAACAGAGAAAGCAGACTGTCTGTTCTCATACGCCTCACAGTACCACTCTCTGGGGCGACATAGCTCAGGAGGTAAGACCGATTGTCTGGCAGTCGGAGGGTTGTCGGTTCAAACCCCGCCCTGGGCGTGTCGAAGTGTCCTTGAGCAAGACACCTAACCCCTAACCCCTAACTCCTAACTGCTCTGGCGGATGAGAGGCATCAATTGTAAAAAGCGCTTTGGATAAAAGCGCTATATAAATGCAGTCCATTTACCATTTACCATTACTCTCTCTGGCCGCTTGTGCTCGCTGCAGGAGCCGGGCGTCTCCCTCTCTGGAGCTGGGCGCAGAGCCATCGCCGGTCACCCGCGGTGGGGCTGCGGGGTGACCGATTGGGTGCGCAGGCATGGAGCCCTGCTGGCCGCCCGGCCGCCTGGGTGCTGCTGCGCTGTGCGGTTTCGCCCAGACCGGGTCTGGTTCAGGAGCCCCTAATTGGGAGTTCTCCGCGGCCAGCGTCTGTAGCAGACCCTGAGACGGCTCCGCTGCTCCCGGATCAGAGCGGTGTGAACCTCGCGGCCGATTGGCCGTGCGTTCCCGAGACGGCCCTCTCTGCGAGGCAGCCCGTAGCGTCCGCTGCACTCGCTGAGAGAGCGCACACTTATGGGCGTGGGGCTTCCTAACCTCTGCTTGTTGCTTGCCTCACAAATGGTATTGAAACTGTTTAAACTATGGGATGATTATGAATTCTTAATACAGCATCAATTACTGCATTACAAATCCTTAAAATTATTTTAATTTTTTTTAGTACTGTTGTTATTGCATGCTCATAACTGAAATATTTTGTTTCAGAAAGTTACAAAATATGCTTTTTGGCTGTGCCTCAGACAGAATGCAGCTGCCTCCCTGCATCCTTAGAAGTGAGCTCCCTCTGTAGGTAGCGTCCTGATGGAAAAGGTACCTCAAAAGGCAGCAGATTTGAGATGCACTTTGAAAGCAGGATGACGTAACGGGAAAGTAACGCGATTACTAGTGATGTGGCACAACAGAGCAGAAGGCATCAGTGAGATCACCTTTAAAAAGGGCCAATAATCCAATCCAAGGATGAACAAAGGGCAAGAACAACAACAAACAACAACCCCCAGATACCGGATTGCAACAGCTAGCTAAATCAAGAAGTTTGAAGTCCAAACACATGAACGCTGATCATCATACTTACTCAAACTTTGTACTGACCATTGACTGAACTCAACCATTGGCTATCAGGGAGCACAGATCAGCAGGCTGGCTTCTGCAGGTAGCATTTCCAGGGCCCTGTTATGCTGGTATATAATGCCTTGTGTTTTACATCCTTCCTTCAGTCTTGATTTCCATTATGCTAGCAAGTTAGCTGGCTAGTCCATGGAAAGCTCACTGGGGCTTAAAAACATTACATACATTATTATAGTGGATTAAATAATTAACATGTATTTTTAGATATACAGTAACTACAACACATTACCAAGTTCACACTCACACTTGTAACCAAACTTCTCCGCTACCATTGCAACTGCTACTAGCCATCTTATCTTAAACATTTTCTTGAATTATTACAAAAACACATAATTTGATTATTCATTATTTGTTAATCATTTATAACTGAATCATAGTCTAAAGTGTTGTAAGTGACAATTCAAACAAAACAGAAGTCAGGTTGCTAGCTGAGAAGTGCAGGGAATATGCTGACTATATCATGTACACTGCAAGTAAATTTTGGTTTTCTATTTGGATTCAGTCCTGGTTCACTTGCAGGAGCATACCATACAGAACTGCAATCTTTGCAGTAATCATTCTTTGGGCCTTTCCAAGTACTGTACAGAAAACACCACTTCTATCTCACAATCCTGTTTGGGGTTGAATGCCCTCAGGATGCCCTCTTACCATGAGGGTGACCCCAAGCAGGACTGTGTTTCAGGACTAAAAACTGAAATAACTGACAGAAATCCTCACACATCTCTTTTGTTCTCTCTTCCTGTCTCTTTTAAGTCCTTACAGGTGCTGTGTAAATGTGATCTTTTGGCTTTTGTATTTTCCTTTTTGGCCATTTTGAATTCCCGTCATGCTTCCGGGGCTTCGAGGCCAGGCTGTAGATACTCTGGTCTGGATTACCGCTGGACGGGGTCGGCCAAGAACGCTCGCTGAGGGTGACCCGCCCCGTTTACCGCTCGTTACGGCTGGGGGAAGCCCGTACGCCGCGTCGCGGTCTTGGCAAATCTACTGAGACCCGGCGTATGGAAATACGGAAACATGAGGCCAGAAACGTCAATTCAATCTCCGCTGAATGTCTTAACCTTTTTCAAATCCCCTATCAGAGGAGGGAGGATTAAGGTGAAAGTGTACGGAAGATGCTGAGATGGGGCTTGCGTGGGAGAGCCCGCTGTTGCTCAGTGAACGGGGTCCATCTTGAAAGGGCTTCTATGACTGCTTTTATAAGCATTCCAGGGTGACACTGGGAGGACTTATATGTGCAGCCTTTTGACACCATTTGCCCCTTCATCCTCTGGTAGAAATGAATTGAAAATGTTCTAACGAGAATCTTCCATATATTTTCAAACTGACCGAAATGCTTTACAGGTAATTTCTCACAACAGATTTCTAGAATTTTCTTCTTCGTAAATAAGGACATTTAGACAGATCTTTCGATTAGCCCGTGGGGTAGACTCTGCACACAAAGGAGCACACACAGCAGACTTTGGGGGAGAAAAAGGAATATAAAAATATGTTGACTTAAGGACTTGTAAAAAATATAATAAATGGGGAAAAAATCCTTTAAATTCAAATTCCTCTTCATATTTTATGGATGTCACACAGCTCCCACAGTGTTTCGCAAGGTGACACAGAGCAACATCACTTTGACACCTGACTCCTCGCAGCTGCTTTCCAATTTACAGCTAGCGCCTTTTTTTTTATTGGCCACCGAAGTATGAAGGAGCTTTACTGCCTGGAGAGCAGCCTGGTTCTGGTCATGGAGGTTCCAGTCACCTGTTTAATCAGACTAGGAATACTTGGCTTGGCATTATGATTAGCACTCGCAGAACTGAGTGTTTCTTGTTTGTGCATCTGTGAATTTACGGCAGGCGAACCCTGTCTTTCCGACAAAGATCCCTCTGTGGGTTGGGCACAACAAGCTTCCCTTTGTCAAGCACGGCAGTCATGTGAGAAGCTGGTGTCTACTTATGTGCATTTTATCAGTCTGATACTTTTCTGTGAATTTTTGAATAAATGAACCCAGATGCAGGCCTATGTGTGTGGGGAAAATACTCACTTTAAAGATCTGCAATCAGTCACACTTTCAGCCAGGAAATTGAATATAATGATGTTAAATGTTGTTTTGTTCTGGTATTTTGGTATTCCCTAAATGTGTATTAATACAAACAATGTTCAGTATTTTTCATCAATTAAGAAGCATTGGAATTTTTTGCCCAAGCAATCGAATACCACTTATACAGTTGCATACTGGAATTATAGATTATTCAGTCTCATCCATGTGTTACTGAGTAAATTTTTTAAACTGAGTCTTGATTAGCTTATTTTACCTGCTGTATGTGTACATTTCTATGTATTTATGTGACTGTGTGTGTGTACATGTGTATGTGTGAGTGTGTGGCATGCGTCTGGGCATGCGTGGGTGTGTGTGTGTGTGTGAGCATGCATGTGTGCATATGTGTGTGTGTGTGTATGTGTTTCTACAGTATGCATGCGTGTATGTGTTTGGAGAGTCTGCTGTGCCTCTGTGTCATGCTGAATGCATCTGTTAGGGCAAGACTGCTAACTGTGCTTGAAAGGCAGTGATGTGTGCCATATGGAAACCCCCTTCCACCCCCCTATTCCTCTAATCACTTATTCATTAACACATCTCAGAAACCCTCTCTACCTTCTCCACACTCGCTATTAGAATCTCACTCGGGAGAGTTTATACATTCCCCATTCCTCCTGGGGAAGCACTCTTAATATAATTAGAAACATATCTATTTCGTGCATTTATTTGATAGCTTTACTCTGTTTTGGCCCGTGTTTTTAGAATGGCACATTGAAAAATCAAGACAGACACATTGAAGCGTTTCATTTTCGGCGCCACGGTACTTTTGTTTCAGACACCCCCCCGCTCCCCACCCCCCCACCCACACATGGAAGCCACCGCTGTCCCCGAGAGGTCCTGAGTGGAGAGGCCGGAGACAGAGACCATACGTTTTTTATGTCTCTAACCCTCACAGTCACAGCAGCCACAGTAAGCTCCTGTCACAGGAGATCATCTTAGTTATTCTGCGCCCCTCTGGCCCCCCCGCCCCCCTGACATTTGATGCTGAAACAAAGTATTGCAATTATAACCCCAACCACACTGCAGGTTCCCCTACCAGTCAGAATCACTGGAGGTGGAGGAAAGGAGAACTGGGACTGCACTGCTGTAGCACAATCTGGTGCACAATCGTCTGTGGTGGGAGAGAACAGGAAATGGGGCAAATCAGAACTGTGGATAGAGGTTCTTTCTACATCGCTTGATTCCTCATAGACTATGTGTTTTTGGGTACAGTTTCCCCCTTAATGATAAATGGGTCGTCCTTGACTGGTGAAGCTCCTCATAGTAGATGACCGGAGCTCTTCAGCACGAGTCCGGCCTCCTCTTCCTCACGGAGAGCGGTGTGCCCGCCCCGCGTTGGTAACCGCTGGCGTCGTCAGGCAGCTGCCGGGGTAACGTGGGCCGTGATGTGTGGCGCAGACGAACTCCGAGCCCAATTTGCTGTTCCATTTGCATCCAGGCCGTCGGGTGTGCTTTTTCAGTACAGCGGAGATGGAAAAGCTCTCCTGGTGCATTAGCACTGAGTCAGCGCAGGGCTTATGAGCAAGCTAGCGCGCTCTTCTGTGACGCCTGTCCTGATTCTGCTAAGGGGCTGATATGCACCAGCGGCGTTATTTCCACCCCCGTGTTACGTTTTACCCGCTGGGGTTGTGGGGTTTGTAGACGCTGCGGGTTGTGTGGGTTGGGTCATTTTGTGTGACCTGGGAAAAGGGTGCAGGCTCTGGCTCCTGCTTCTCTACTCCTACTCTGTTCCCTCTGATAATCTGGGAGAACTCGGAGGACTGCAAATGTGTGTGTTTGTGTGTGTGTCCACGCGTACGTCCACATGCTTATGCTTGTTAGTGTGAGTTTTTGTGATAGGCCAACTGCGTAACAGATTTTAAAACTTGTGTTACATCTGTAACGCTACTTTTCAGTTTTGCAGGGGATATTTTTATTTTCTGAATGTTGAGAAGTCCTTAGCTGCTTTTATTGATCACGCAAGCTAATTTTTCATTATTTTGTAGTTTCAAAACTTACTTCAGGCGTTCTAATCTAATATATGGCACTGAATGAATAGGAAAGACACAACCAGCTAGATTAGCAATAGTGTTGTTTTATTTGAACGTACTGTAAAAGGCTATATTCACAAACGTGAGAAGAAGCCAAATGCTTGTGAAATTTCATTGAAATAATTTAAATGGATTATAGACACACTCTCAGAAACACCATGCATCATTTTGAAGCCACTTCATTATCTTTCAGAACATCCACTTGTAAACTGTAAGGAACAATAAATCTATTTGGATGTAAGTCCTTCTTTAAGAACCTTGGCCATGAGACGGACTTCCTGCTGTATAGAAAGCGAGGCATCTCAAAATGCTGCTCTGTAATCGGCAGCCTGCTCCTACACGGGCCTTCAGTTCCTCTGGATGGACTCCGCCCGTTACCGTGGTGAACCCCAGCGGTGCTAGAGCACCGGCAGGTGTGTGGGTCAAGCTTTGATCTTCTTGGCCCCCCATCACAGCACCAGCTTTTGTAAAAGCTTGTGGAGGGACGTGGAATGTGTTCTGAAGCAGATTTCAGGGACAAACACACTGTCATGAGTTAATCAGTAGACTGGGTCGTGGGGTACAGTCCTGGGTCAGAGCAGTAGACTGGGTTGTGGGGTACAGTCGTGGGTAAGGGCAGTAGACTGGGTCGTGGGGTACAGTCCTGGGTCAGAGCAGTAGACAGGGTTGTGGGGTACAGTCCTGGGTCAGAGCAGTAGACTGGGTTGTGGGGTACAGTCGTGGGTAAGGGCAGTAGACTGGCTCGTGGGGTACAGTCCTGAGTCAGAGCAGTAGACAGGGTTGTGGGGTACAGTCGTGGGTAAGGGCAGTAGACTGGGTCGTGGGGTACCGTCCTGGGTCAGAGCAGTAGACTGGGTCGTGGAGTACAATGAGAGCATCACAGCCATACTGACAGAGAGACTACAGCCTAGCTCTCCTCTGCAGTGCTGAAAAGCACATCACCGCACAGCTTACAGCAGGATAATAATACCCAGCTTGACATATAAACCCTCTTCAAATCCTGCACACACAAGCACACATCAGTGCACAACATCCACAGAGGCTGATATACTGCTGTAGTGTATGCATACACACATATGCGCCTGCTTACTTACAGAGGCGCACACAGACACACACACGCACACACACACACGCACACACACGCACACACACACACACACACACACAGGCCTCAAAGTGAGAAGACCCCAATGGAAGGAGCACGTGAAAATGGACACACGGAGCTCTGTTCCTTCGTTATGTTTCAGAGGAATGTGGCGGAGGCTAATGTAGAGCTGTTGGTGTTTATGATGGCTGGATTGCAGGGCAGGGGCAAAGCCAGTCTGCCCCCAGCATACTGCCTCTGAGGGTCCCCTGAGAGCCTGGCTCTGAACCACATCGGAGATCACCCCTTCTGTGGGGTTTTGTATTTTTATTTTTTGGTTGCGGTGGGTAGGTGAGCCGTCATATCTCGCTTCACTTCCGGGTTATAGGGCATCTGTGAAATTCATTTACGAACAGTTTGTCCATGGCAAGACAGCAAGATATACCAGCTGTTATGTCTGGAGAGGGGTCTGTGAGTTTGCCATGGTAGATGTGTGCTATAGTAAGGTAGAAATCCCCAGGAGATTTTACCTGAGCTGACTTTTGCGCTGGCATAGCATGGAGCGTCAGGCGAGAGGATCTGGTAGGTAAAGCTTGGCTGCAGTGGAATGCAGTTCTTTTTTGTTTGTTTGTTTGTGTGTGTTATTCTAACCCCTGTGCAAATTGGTCATTGGTGTTCCAGCAGCCCTGACAGGAATTTTGAGGCTCATTCTGCTGAATTGTTTTCTCTTCTCGAAAAGTATATATTTTTTAATGATCTGAAAATTGTTTTTAATATAATACTGCATGTTTTCAAAATGGATCATTTTTCAGTTCTTTGAAACAGGGGCACTGGAGTGTGCATGTTTTGGGGAGGGGGAGGTTAGGGGAGGGGGAGACAGAAAGCCGTACAAACTAAAAGATTCCTCCTAATGAGTTGCATGTGATTCTAATTAGTTACAGAGCTGCAGAGAAGGGGAAACCTCCCATCCGTGTGAGTGTGTGTGTGTGTGTGTGTGTGTGTGCATGCAAGGACATAAATTTTATTTTAACTTTGGGGGAGGACAACAAACAGGAAGTTTTCTTCAGGTTTTTTTTTTTTTGAGGGGGAGGAGCACTAATAATACAAACCTGTACAACTGTGTCCCCTATCCCCCTGGGATCAATGTGTGTGTGTGTGTGTTGGCAGAGTTGGCAGACCAGTGGGTCTTTTTTTTTTGTATGAGTAGACAGAATTTGGTGTTACAGTCCATTGGTTAGTGCAGTAGACAGGATTTGGGAGTACAGTCCTTTGGTTGGTGCAGTAGACAGGATTTGGGGGTATTGTCCTTTGGATAGGGTAGTGGACAAGATTGTGGGGTATGATCCTTGGTCATAACATACCTGGATAATATCATGGGATAATATAATGGAGCCTAATATACAAACAGTCTTTTTTGGCCCTTTTCTGTTGAAACTACCATTTTCCATCTTCTAACCTTCAAATCCTATATCAGTTGTTACTGTATTTTTTGCATAATTCAACCAGAGTTTCAATGAAACAGTAATACTACAGTTATTACTGTTTGCGTTTCAATATAAGTTATTCTACATTGTAAAGTATGTCATGTATTTTGTTTGTACACAGGAACATGTGCCTGTGGGGCAGTAGGACATATCCCAAGGGCTTTAAGCGGTTTTTGTATGACATCATGGGAAAGCAGAAAACTTGATTAACATCCCAACCCACTTTAATTATCCAGATTAGTCTGTAATACAATGGGATCCTAAGGGAGAGTTCTTCATCTTTACCACAATCAGAAAAGATTTTTTTTTTAATCCTAATGACTTTTAAAAAATAAATAAATAAAAAACCTAAAGTGTATACTTAAGTTTATTTCCATGAGTATAGCGTTTAGTCAGGGCTCTACAGGGAGGACTTGGGGATTTGAACTGGAATTTCCCACCTAACTCAAAATGTTGTCACAGTGTTACTGGAACGTTTTGTCAGTGTAATAACATTGCCACTACGTGGCGGCAACATTGTGAGTACGTTTTGCGTTGGCTGGGTTTCGGGGAACTGGAGCGCGGGACGGCGAGGTGGCGAAGTGCTTCCTGGCGAAGGGGCGGGGGATAAAACGCGCGGTCTATTTATCGCCCGCGCCGCCTCTCAGAGGAGCCGCGCAGAGCTCCGGTGGAGGACGCTCTACTTTGCCGGGTATTTTTGGAGTGACCTGAAGGCTGATACACCCCCCCCCCCCCCCCGCCCCCCCGCCCCAGCCCCGCAAAGGAGGAGAGGATTGATAATTTGTGTCAGGAAGTGGAGCTCAGCGCAGCGCGTGCAGGAGTGAAGGTCACAGGTTTGGAGGCCCGTGCATCTCTCTGTACTCACTCAGACCCGGCCTTTATGATGCTGCTCTGTGCTTTACGGCCGTTGTGCTCATTCTGCTCACCGGTGGTGGACCACGGGCTGTGGGCTCCAGGAAAGGGTGTTTGGAGATCTGGCTCTATGTTCATCTAGGCAGACCTGAGATGGATTATGGGATGGAAGGGGTCACAGGTCATCAATTAGCCTGACTGTACCACCCCTATGTACCTGTAGACCGATCCTTAGCTGAGTTACTTCCGGAGGACTAGCACATTTATTAGGGTGCCTGGCATTTCAATGTCTGAAATGTGTTTCTCAAAGTTAATAGAAAATATTTGGTACCTGCCCTGTGTTTGGTGCACTTGACTATTGCAGGTGCTGATGATTTATGCACACACGGCATCAGTCCAGACCAGGTTAAAACTATTAATTGCAAAATATTATTTTAAAATAAACACCTGCCTTCTTTCACCAGTACTGAGATCAAAACTCTTTCCTATGATTGTATGCTTTTGTTAGTAACATTTAGTTGAATATTTTAACAGATCTGCAGCATTACCAGAATGTAACGAGTTAAAGCGTTCAAGTGTATATTTGATCCAGGTCTTATTAGCTGTCTTTTCCCTGCCGCGTCCCACTGTTATTAGTTACTGCTTCCTTTTTGCCACCACAGTGCTTTCAAAGAAGTGAAACTCACCACATTGCTTCTCTGTGGTATTGTCCACTGCATTAGGAAATGAGTCTGATACTTAAAACTGAGCAGTGATGCGTGACGAGAGAGAACCGCCTCCTCTTTTTCTTTCTCAACATTGTGTGCATGTGTGTGTGTGTGTGTGTGTGTTTGTATGCGTGTGCACATACGTGTGCGTGTGTGTGTGTGTGTGTTTGCATGCGTGTGCACATACGTGTGCATGTGTGTGTGTTTGTGTGCGTGTGCACATACGTATGCATGTGTGTGTGTGTGTTTGTATGCGTGTGCACATACGTGTTCATGTGTGTGTGTTTGTGTGCATGTCCTTTCGTATGAGCGAATGTCTGTTGGTGTCCTTGTGTGTGTCCATTTGTGTGTCTCTGGATGTGTGTGTGTGCACGTGTTCATCCATTTGTATGTGTGTCACTGTATGTGTGTTCATGTACGTGTGTGTGTGCGTGCGCGCGTGTGCGTGTGTGTGTGTGTGTGTGTGTGTGTGTGTGTGTGTGTACGTGTTCATCCATTTGTATGTGTCTCACTGTATGTGTGTTCATGTGCGTGCGTGTGCGCGTGCACGTGCATGTGTGTGTGTGTGTGTGTGTGTGTGCATGTGTCCCTGAGTGTATATGTGCATGCCTGTGTGTGCCTGTCGTCACTCACGTGTGTGTGTGTTTATCTTAGTGTGTTTCCCCGCAGCATGCTAATTTGTAAATTGGCTGGATCGTGCACTTCCTCTGGAGCTCCTTCCATGGTGCTTTTTATCTCCACCATTTGCTGCAACACCGTTTCGACCACTCAGGCGCTTCTGTAATGGTCCTAATGAAATAATCAATGCGAATATATGCTTATAATGTATTGTCCTTAGTTGAATATGCCATTTCCCACAAAACGGTCATGAAATGAGGATTCCAAATGGGTGTACAATCGTTTATTTTGTACATGTAATGCAGCTATGCGTAGGCACCGTGACACAGGGTTCAGCCGGGTTCAGTCCACAGAACTTTTACTCGTGTGATGATTTCCTCGCATTACCTCACAGGACTGACACCTACTGTCTCAGAACCAGCAGTGCACATCAGGAGATAATCTCGCAGTTATATTGGAAATGTTCCACGGTAACATTTCTTTTCAGTTGTGCCCTAGATACTCATTTGTGAGATTCACAGCTTCTACTTTTTTAATATCATTTATTATATGTAATGTTTAACGATGTTATTAATGATAAATAAGTATGGTATTTCAAATCCATGTAGGTGCCTTTTTATGAGCATATTTGGCTAATGGACCCAAAATCTCATTTTGAAAATGGTGGCCTATAGTGCATGACAGATTAATTAATAGTGTTTTGCTTTTTTATTGAATGAATTAATTGTTCGTTTAAATTGTGTGTGACCGTGAGCTAAGAATCTTTCACTGAATTCTGCTGGTGAGTGAATTGTTTTCACATTACCAGATGATTGACTGCAGTCAACCTGTCAATCATTCCCTCCATGACTGGCATATCTCCTTGCACACTCGGTCAAAAGACACTGCACTCTTTCCTCGTTTTAAAACCTTTTTTTCACAGAATGAAAAGTTGTATTACATCTCTGTGAAAGCGGCCGTCACTCGTTCTGGGTGTTCGATGAGTTCGGATTCGGATCCCTGCTGATGTTTCCATAGCGATGCCGAGGGGTGGCTGGTTCTCTGTAGAAGCGGGTCGTTCTGCGGCACTGTGAGTGGTTCCAGGTGTCCCGAACGAGGCCCTTCACAAAGGATTGTTTCTGTGGCGCGCTTCCTGACCGGAAGGCCGACCGCGCGGACCGACGCCAGTGTGCCCAACGCTGGCACCGCCGCTCTGTGACCATGGGCAGGACAGGAGGAAACGGGGAGAGAAGCTATCTGATGAATGGCGTATTATTCGAAGCCCTCTTATCAATTTGGGGCCTATTCACAGGCCTGTGGCCTTCATGAAAGGAGTCAGGCAGACCCTTAGCGCAAGGACGCCCTGGACAGGAAGGACCCCCGGGGTCTCGTGTCTGATCCCGCGTTCACCCCTGGCCCCAGAACAGGCCATTAGGACGTTGTTTTCCCTAAACAGAATGGCAGCCCTTATCTGGGCACTGCTCATATACGTGACCATGTTCAAGATTGAGGTTGCATTGTCTTCGGCTGGTTGGTTTTAATGTTGGTATATCTGAGTTAGTGGAAGTGGTTCTCTTTGTAGTTCACATCAAAGCTCTTACTGTGGACTTCTTTAATGGTTCCCCTTCAGTAGGGTAAAGTCCATTTCTGGTTTCCCTCTAATCTGGTTGTTTTCACCAACATGTATGTCCCTCCATATAAGAGCATCTGCTACGTAAGAATGTAAATGAGCACGACAGAGTTCATTTCAGCAGGTGTTCACGTCCCGATGACATTAACGTCATCATTCCTTTTAACGTCCACGACGTTGTTCCTTTTCACCTTTGCGCATTCTGCATTTTTTTCTTCACGTTCTCATCCACCACCAACCTGTCAGGCCTGAATGTATGCGTTTGGGAGGCCGGTGTCAAGCAGAATATCATCTAATGCGACTTCGCCAGCGGTGATGTCATCTATTTTCCGTGGCTGGCGTTAAGGCTGTCACATCTGCGTCGTTGGCTTAGCGCTCCTAAAACTGATGTATCGCTCCTTCCTCATTCCTATTCAGCTGCCGTTCGTGTAAAATAGATGGAGAATAATCTGTTACTCCTTCCTGGAAGGAATAAATGATACCTCTTTTTTTCCCCCAGGAATGTAGTTGTGATAGGTTGGCGCCCGGAATTCAGGTGCTTTTTGATCGATTTAGTTTTTCAATCAGATGGGTATTCGTCTGAAATTTGCGACGTGCGTGTAATTAGATCCTAATTATTGCCACCGCTTATAATGAAGTATGAAATCGGAGAAATGGGAACGGAATTATCGTATTTGCTGATTTAGCTGTGGCAAATTAATTTGACATATTGTATATGTTGTTAATATGAGCGCTGTGCACTTATATGGGCACAATAGAAATAATGGCAATACTTTATTACCCATGCCTTATAAGGCAAATGCATCAGTCTATATCATGGTTGTGTGAATTCACAGGTTTCCTGGCCAGGCTTGTTCATTTTTTATTTTCTCTCACTGCTGTAAACAGGGACATGTGGTAAGAGTTAAGGGCTCTCTTTTGTTAAAAGTTGTGTAAGTCGCTCTGGATAAGAGCATCTGCTAAATGCCTGTAATGTAATGTAATGTTACCTTTATCTCTTTTCTCGTTAATGCGAACCTGTGACTTTAAGAAAGCCAGTATTTTTCCTTCAGGGGACCACCAATCAGTGGCTGTCTTTCTCACACTTGCGAGGGCTCTGCTCTTTTTATGCAGGGCTCACGTGCGTTTGTTACGTCCTTTATTGACTATCCAGCCGCTGCTGCCAATCCAGGTCTGTTTTACAGTGCTCCAGTGGGTCTGTGACTGCTTTACTGAACCGAACGCCTGCGAATTCCCAGCAGATTGACCCGGTCATATATCGCACCTCCCCTTGGCTACTGCCAATAAGAACCTCTATGTGGATTTTAGTAATCCAATAAATAAATGGTTGTCTTTCTTTCTTCTTTTTAAATGATGGATCATTGCGTTGTAAATGACATGTGGGGTAATTTTTTGTAAGCGCGCTCAGATACTCAGATGCCGGAGATTCACCCCTTCCTCCACTTAGGTGCAATGCTCACGTGATAACTGCACGTGTACCCATGCTGTGAAGGGTTGCTTAGAAACGACATGCAGCCACACCAGGGTGAAGTGGATGCACTGAGACTCTGTGGAGAGGCGTTCTCTGTGTACGGTGGGCAGTTATTAAAGAGTAGAGGCATAGGGGCGGAAGAGGGGGAAGAGTGATGGGAAGGCTCTGCAGGATGTGTAGTCCTGGGGCTGTCTCTGTCAGACAGCTCATGTGACCTGATCACATGACGGCCAGCCATTGGTCTTGCACACAGAGGGGGCGGGCTTTGCACATGCTGTTCACTGAAAAAGTATCGGAACGAGTGATACAATTTTTATTCTCCGTACTCCAGAATAACCATTTTTGTTATTTTGGCTCTGTACTCACATTGGATTTGAAATAATATAATATGTGCTGGAGTACCGAGGCAAAACAACAAAAATGTTCTGTGTCCCACACTTTTGCATTTATGTGCACATACACAAAAGACTGGAGAGGCGTTTTGTATGTGTGTGTCTATGTGCATGTGAATGAGTTTATGTACGAGTCTACAGCATGTTTCTGTCAGTGCACGCCCTATGTGTTTGTTTATATCTGCTTGTTTATTTGTTTTCTGTGTGTGTGTGTGTGAGAAGCCAGGAGTGACCTTGGGAGAGGCGGAGCTGGGAAAGCACTGTCACGTGTGGCTGCATGTGCGCCCCCCCCCCCCCCCCATCCCACACTGGGGGCTGCTAATTGAATCAATAAGGGCTGGAGGGAGGCGCTGCAGATGACAGGTGGATTTAGGTGTGACTGAGGAGACGCGTAAATAATGGAGGCGGTAGCCACGGAGACGGGGGAGTGGCTGTGGCCGGCTCCGCTCGGCTCTCTCAATCCCTCACCGTGACTCACACAAATGAGAACTCGAGCTTTCCCCCGAACTGCTTGGTTCAGTCTGCCTGCTTCGCCGCGATAGTTAAGCGAAAATCTGCCCCTGTATGTATTAGTAATGGTAAAAATTCTGTTTTACACACAACCTGTGCTCCAGCTTCGGATTTGCATATGCAGAGATTAGTTCAGTCGTATTAAATCTCTTTCCTTTTTTTTGCCCTAGGGTAACGTAAGAGAATGGGGAGATGGTGCATTAATCTGTTTTCAGTCATGAAGTGGTGTAATTTTGCTTAAAGCATCGGTCTTCCAGGAGGCCTGCTTCACTGTAGTCAGCCAATAAAGCCAAAAAGCAAGCTAATTCTGGAACTCTGCAGTTTTAATTTTTTGAAGGCCGCACTGGGTTTGATTGAGAGCTTCGTAAGGGGGATGCTGAGTCATGCTCATCAGGCTCTTTCCGCCTCGGTTATGCTGTTGTTTTCTCCTATTTAACCTTGTCCAATGGCCAGTTAGAGTGGAGAGAGAGATTCGCCGATGCGTCCCCCTGAGGGGCTCGGAGCGAAGAGGGAGCCTTGGAATCGATACATCATACCTCCATTATCATCTACAGTACCTCATGAGCCCTCCGCTTTATATCAGCACTTTTTCCTGCTCCTCTTCCTCAGATTTATAGTCATCACTGATGCCAATAATAATGTGGAGGTAATATACTCGTTTTTATTGCTATGTATAATGTTAAAATATTTATTTTGAGTGTAATTAGTGCTGCGGGGCAGCATCAGCTCTCTGGCGCGGTACGGACGGGTTGGAAAAGTGAGCTTTCGTTTTGATATTAGCGGTGAAGTGCGTGTGTGCGTGCGTCGTATCGGGGAGGCCGTAATTACTGCTTGTGTCCCCACATGTGAGAGAAATGAGAGGAATGTGTGGCATTCGGACTAAGAGGGGGTCTGTGATGGAGTGCTTCAGGATTAGAGCCTCCTCACGCTACGCCTCCGCGCCGACAGTCAGCACCTCCTGCTGCTGCTGGTCGCCTTTCTGGGAGCTGCTTGTGCGCCCCTGCTCCTCCGGGGAGCGCTTTATTCCACGAAGGGCGAAACTGGATTTGGAAAGGTTATATCTGTTGTTATGAAAGGATAATATGAGCATAGGCTGTACATTTAACATATTTGCTGTAAATGGTCTGAATTTGGGTTCTGTGTCTGGCCCAGGCCCACATAATTAGCGTTAGCGTGCAGGAAATGGCCGACGTCCGTGTACCACTTCAGTGGCCCCCCCACCGCGGGCAGCGTTTGCATTTCACAGCGAGTAGCTCAGTGTTCCCTTAACGATTCTGAGAAGCAGTGTTTCAAGGTGTGTGTGTCTGTGTGTGTGTGTGTTCGTTCTGTAGGAATGGCCTTTGAACACTCTGCTTGTAGACTCAGAGCATGGCTCTGGTCTACACTGTGCTCTTAGAAGTATTGCAGAAATTTACCAGGACTGAATTCCTTGTAGATTGTTAAACATCTATTCTCTTCAGTCGGGGAAGTGTTATAGACCTCGGCTCATAACCCAGATGTGCCAGGTTGAAGTCCTGCAGTTGTACCAGGTCTTACACAGTTTCAATGGCCCAAGACCACAAAACAAAGAGACTGTTGCCTGTAAATGGTATAAATGACATGATGCACTTGTTCATTTTTCCTTAACAAGATATCTCAGAAAAAGAAACCGCTGACAGGTTTTTGCTTTTCTTTACTGTTCTGAGACATCTTTCAGACAGTGTCTAAAACATCCCTCTGGTTGTGCTACTTGGCTCCCTGTAAACGGAGTTTGATCTCTGCCTGAAGTAGGCTGAGCCTCCGAGATGAATAAAGTTCTCTGTGATCTGCGTCACTGCTGTCTGGGGCTCAGGATCAGCTGTGTTTCGTATTGTACGGTTGGCTGGCCCTGTCGTCCATGGTGCACATTTTTAGAGCTGGTGAGGAATCTGGTGGCTTTGAAGCATGCTGGCCCCCCGGTGCACATGGACAAGGTTCCCACGGGTCCATGACGACTGGAAAGTTCATGTTCAAATGCATTGTTTTGTTGTTTTTGAACATGGAAGATTCAAGGGATTGAAATTTCTTCAATTGTTTGAATTTTTTGTACGAATGTGCTTGATTTTCTGTTGGTCTATCCATTTTACAAAAACTCCCCCGGTATTTTCCGTAGATACACAGTCACATGCCCTGTATAATGAAAATCAAAACTGATGTGAATGCAGGGACTCAAGAGTTCTGCTTTCAAAGCATCTAACATCCTGTAAATACTAAACTAGTGACTATGTGAGGGAATAATTTAAATTTGAAAAGCTTAACCTCCTAAGCCCATCATACTGTAAATCCTTGCATATAGTGCAGGACACAGCATGGACAAAGCTTTTGAAAAGAGTCCCTTGGAAACCACTCCCCTGGGATCCATCAGACCACTCCTGTTCTCTGGAAGGCCATACTGATAAGCACTTAATCTTTGCTGTCTGACGTGCTGATACTGTGTTTTAGCAGCACTTAGGTTGTGTGTTGTTGTTTTGTGTGTGTGTGTTTGTGTGTGTGTGAGTGCGTATGTGCATGTGTGTATGCTACATGCACCCCTAGATTGCAGTGACCAAAGGCTGTTAGCACAGAAGAGAGTCTGTTAGCAGCACGTGTAACGTGTGAAAGCCACTGAGAGCCTGGCTGTGCTGAGTGCATAGGCACATCTGGGCCTGACATGGCACAGCAGGGCACAGCGGGCACAGCGGGCACCGGCCCTCCTGATGGCTGTGGGATGTACAGGAGCACGCGCCAGTCGTTACCGCCGAGCGGAGACTGGCCTCGGCTAGCCGGGGGACGGCCGATTCCGCAGGGGTGCGCTTTCCCAGCCCCTCAGCAGGGGGCGCCGCCCTTCTGTTTCAGTTCTGTGTTAATCGCTCGGAGGGTCGTGGCGAAGTCAACGCTTGTTCTGTGCATTTTTTCCGCCGTCCAGCTTTCAGAGCGGCTGATCATGCCGTGGTCGAGTGGCGCATGGGTTGGACGTCAGCTTGAGTGGCGTACGGGTTGGACGTCTTCGCCTGGTTCTTCTGCGCAAAATGAAGAGACGATAGTATGATTCGGTTTATTCTCCCCGCCATTTTTTTTTTCCTTTTTAGATTTCTTAGGCTGGAGATTATTGTATCGATCCCCTGGAGTGCTTGCGTTGGCAGTCGATATGAAGAGTCTACCCTTTTCTTCTTCTGTCTGTCCTGTTCAGAAACGGAGCGCTGAGAAGAACCGCTCCATCGATACCTTCGATGGAACATTAAAGGCAACAGAACTACTCATAAAATCTCTCATTTATAATGGATGCCGAATATCAAGTGCTGATGGTGCTTCTCTGTTTATCCTCTGCTGCCCTTTGCAGTCATGAGACCTGGGAGGGCCTGCTACAATGTGTGCTCTCATGAAGCTTTGTCATTAAAATCACGTGCAAATGGGATGCATTTGCAAATTCATTTCGGAGTTATACTTCTTGGTAGCCTAAGTGAGATCATCACTAATAGTCCTGTACAAGCTCCTGATTCTGTCACCATCCCTTAGAATACCTGACTCCTCCCCCTATTTGAAGTGACAGAGATCCAGCCAATCATTCATTTGTATATGTAACATGGCTGGCGGTTGCAGCCTGATGTCTGCATGGTGTGCTTCAAGCTCACAGTGGTTGCTGTGCTGCCCACAGTTTTCAGAGGTGGGGTTCACAATAATGACATCATTTACATGGGCCAGGCCAGTGGGTAAGGCTCCCTGGCCTTCAGCTTGGCTCTGCATCAGCAACCTACTTACCTTCATTTTCCCACCTGCTTCTCAATTTGCATACTTGTTTCGGCCAATTTGCAAATAATTGTCAATTTAAAAAACCGACATGAAAATACATCAGGCCAATTCTTCTCTTCCTTGTATTGGCAGGAACATAAATGGGCTTTATTAATTTGCGAATGAAGGTGCAAATTCATAGGTTAAGAACCACTGGTGTAGAGCCTTCCTGTTAACAGCGTTTTGACTAGCTTTGTGTCCATGTTTTATGCGCATTTTGCTCTAAGAAACTGATTCTGGATCAGAATTCACATTCTCATCAAAATTGTTTGGGTTTGGATTGTGGTTGTGATTGCTGATCCTAGGGCAACGTTAATTTTTTGTGATGATGAAGACACTGCTCAGTTGCTTCATTGATGGTCTGGTAATATAGCCCTCTCTATAGTTAATAGGGGACTTAACATTTAGGGAACATCAGTGAGCTTGGATTTTGAATGGTAAGCATAGGTCAGTTTAGGAGCCCTTTGTCAGGTTTGAAATCCCAGGTGAAGCATTTGCTGTTAGACCATGTTAACGGGAGGCCATGTGTTCAAATACTGAAACAGAATACTGATCTCCTTTACATTATGGGCAGTCACTGAGTGGTGATGGCACTATTGTATTGATGTGGCACAATGTGAGGCTGTCTAATATGCTGCTTCGGTAATGATCTTCTAATTGGTAGGACTCTGTTATGTTATGCCCTGCTCTGACAGCTCCTCTGTCTAATGTAATCTAAACTGCGGCTTTGTAATTGCCCGTATCCCCGTGTTAAGTTATGCTAAATTATTCTCTGATTTGCGTAATAATGGCGGACGCGGTTACACTGTCATGCGCGCCCTCTCTCGCCGGAGAGCCGCCCGTGGGACCGCAAATCATCTATTACAGATTGTGTTTGCTGTAAGCTCACGGGCTACAGCCGGGGAATTAATGCGTCCCCTTGTAGCTGCCTCGACCTTCTGTCACGGGCCGAGCTCGGTCGCCGCCGGCGATGAAGACGCGCGCTCTCAGCCCGCCCGTTACCGTCGGCTCGCTGACGGTGCCTTCGTCGTCTCCCGGGAAAGGGAACCGGGAGAACGCACTTCGGCGAAGAGCGTACGTCTTGACCACGCGGTTCAGAACAGGACACTTCTGAAGGATCTGCCATTTCGATTGATTCACAAAGAAGGCATTGGTGGTATGGAATGCTGGGACACTAGCAGCTTGGTGCTACTGTAGGGGAGCATTCAGTGTGAATGAAAAAGCCTGGCTGGTCTCTTTTTATTCACTGCTGGCTGTAGGGTAAATGCATGTGAACCATAACAAGGTAGGGTTGCAGTCAAAAAAGAGTGCAACTCAGAATCACCAGCGCACTACCAATAGGTCACAGTGAATGGCCCTGCTGTTGACCAAATGAATACCTGGCTTCCAACCCATTTTGAAAAATGATCTTTGCCTCTTTGCTTGAATGCACATGCACCTTGTGCCCCAGTAACCCTCACGTGCTGGAAATCGCATTAGATGATAAACGGCCCAGTGATTGGGCCTAACCGGAAAACCAACATTACAGTACGGGCAGCATCCTGGGCTGCTGGCTGGTTACCGTAAACGGTCGCCAGGGCTTTGGATTTTCCCCTATAGAGGTTACCCCTCTGGCATCGGCCTTCTGCAGAGAGTGTCCCAGCTAATGCTTCTCGTCTGCTGACAGACGGAAGATCATTTTTCCACCGTCTTCACCTTTAAAGGCCTATACCTGCGGTCTTCGAAGGTGGCGATTGTTTAGATTCTTTATGCTTTGTAGACATTGGCTTACTGCATTTCACTTCTTTCAAGCTGCAGCAGATGATGCTCGACGCCAATTCTTAGAAGCATGGAACAGCATGGAATTCATTTCCAGATCCCATTGCGTTTATTCACGGTTCAGAGCATATTAAAACATTTGGAGATCTGTCTGCTGGTGCTTTTGAAGAAGGGGGTAGCCTGTCTCAATACACTTGAAAGAGAAACCCTTTCAAAGCGAGCCCTGCTCCTAAAAAGAAATGTGTGTAATATTTTTAAATGGTTGCAAGAGAGCAATTGAGATAAATGCAGCGTCTTACGCCACACGCTCTCTGTTTTTCGCCCTGGTCTCCAGTGTTGTTCAGGTGCGGTAGCAGAAGACTGATGGCTCTCTGCTCTCTTTCCCTCTCCCCGCAGGTGTAGACGTCAGTGAGATGGTGGCCCTGTCGCTGAAGATATGCGTGCGCCAGTGCAACGTGGTGAAGACCATGCAGTTCGAACCCTCGACTGCGGTCTACGATGCCTGCCGGATCATCAGAGAGAGGGTACCAGAGGCACAGACTGGACAGGGTGAGTGAGTGAGTGAGTGTGCAAGTGAGTGTGCGAGTGTGCGAATGTGTGAGTGAGTGAATGTGCGAGTTTTCAAGTGTGCGAGTGAGTGTACTAGTGTGTGAGTGAGTGAGCGATTAGGGAGACAGTTTAACCAAAAGAAAAGGACAACATGAGCTTGGGAGGGAGGGAGGGAGGGAGGGAAGAGATGGAGAGCAAAGATGAGTGAGGGAGATGGGGAGAAAGAGCAAGGGAAACCCAGAGGAAGAACAGGAAATATAATAGAAGAGTCAGAGCAGGTAAAAAAATGAAAATGTGAGGGGGACAGAGAAAAAAAGAAAGAGATACCCCTCCCCCCACGATCTCAAAACCTGAAACTGGGGTTAGTTAGAAAGATGGGCCCTCATTATTTAATTTTTTTGCTTCAGTGAGGCGCAGACCACAGCGTTTGAAATCCATTTTCGCAGAGACGAAGGCCAGCTGTTATTTGTTACGAGCTGATTGCCTTCATCCCCCTTCATCCTCAGCAGTCACACGCCTCAGAATCTTTATACTCTGAAGTATATTTGCATTTTATTTTTATACGACCACATTGAAAACTCAGCGTGCTGGCTGAATAGACGCTGGTCTGTGCACGGTTCCGCACCAGGCTGTCCCTTCATCGCTGTCAGTCAGTTTCTTATCTCCCTGACTCTTTTCTCTCAAATCCCCTGCCTTAAGTCCACGGCGAGGGGAGAAATGTACTGGGTTCCCGAGGCCCAGCGGTGGCTGGAGCTCTGTCACAGAGCGCGTGCGAGCTGCTGAATAATGCCTCACGCTGGCGGGGCAGAGAACAGATCTGCATCGCGCTCGCCACCACGCTCCTCTCTGACCGAAGTCTGCAGAATGCACTGAAGTCAAAGAGCTGACACTCCCTGATTTGTTAAACTCTTCCACTTTCTGATGCATTGTTTTCTCCATGCAGAGGTTGTCATTCAGACCGTCGTGGGTCCTACTTGTCCCACATTAGATCAGACTTTAACCCATCGCACGCATCAGATTTACGACTGTAGTTTGTAGAAAGGAAGCGATGGCTGTTTCACTGGACAGACAGGAAGTGGACATGACGAATGGATGTTAGGATACAAAAGGTCTCTTCTCTTGCAGGAATGAATGGCATGTCTTGTATTTGAAAGATTCATTTTCCTTATTTTTTCTGTGAATGAATAAGTGTATCTGTTAATAATGGCATGCTGTATTCATGCATTTATGATAGAAAGAATAAGATGTTACTGTAAGAATAAAAATGATGTTGTGACCGACTTGAGACCAAGTTGTGCAAGAAGGAGTGTGTGGCTGTTTACATTATTGATGCCACTGACAATTCTGGAAGACTCTTTTGGAACTTTTTATCGGTAAGATTAATGTGAGACATCTGTTTAGCACGGTCACCATTTGTGTTTGTGTTCCTGAGTTGGTTACCTCATAAGATAAAGTAAATTAAAAAACAAAAAAACATTTCATCCTGCTGCAGCCTCTGACTATGGCCTCTTCCTTTCGGATGACGACCCCAGGAAAGGAATCTGGTTGGAGTCGGGAAGAACCCTGGATTACTACATGCTCCGGAACGGGGTAAAAAAATCACAGTCCGGTTCCGTGACCACCCGCACGACCGTGGGCCCTCCTCTCTGGCTGTAGCCATGGCGACAGCCGCGCACATGACACGGATCCCTTCGGGCCGAATGCTCGTCATATTAGCACGTCCCATAATTCCTTGCTTTCCTGTCATTGAAAGTCAGCCTGATGTGATGACTGATGCCACTCGCAGGTCAGGTCCAGGCAGGCTGCGTGCTCCGTAGTGATGTTCAGAAGGAATGTTTCCAGTGGGCAGAAATGTTAGCGCATAATGCTAAGTTACCCACAATGCCATGTGCACAAAGAGACTGACATGTAGCAAATGACGAGAGAGATCTAATGAGGCATTGATGCTGGAAAATACCTCTTTGGGCGTACTTCAGTGTGTTTGTACTTCCTGTAAGCGAGCATGTGTGTGTGGGTGTGCATGTGCATGTATGTTTGGCTCTGCATGTCATACGCAATCAAAGTTAACCGCTCCTTTACCCCTCCTCCCTCCCTCCCCCCCCACCCTCTTCTCTCAGGACATTCTCGAGTACAAGAAGAAGCAGAGACCGCAGCGCATCAGAATGCTGGACGGCGCCATTAAGACCATCATGGTGGACGACTCCAAAACCGTGGGCGAGCTGCTGGTCACCATATGCAGTAGAATAGGTGCGTGTGAACCCCCCACCTCTGTGTTCAGGTTTCACTGTCGATTTCTGCTTAAAAAAAAGCTAAAAAACACAACGGCTCTAAATAAATCCGCCATTTTCCTCAGCTCTGAATTATTCATGCTTCTCCTTTTAAGTCTTGTTTAATGATTTTATTCAGGGACTGCGCAGTCGAAACTGTTCCTCCTGAGTCGATGTTTAAATCACAGTGTGTCTCCCCCCTCCCCGAAAAACAACAAAGGGTTTTTAAAAGCTAATAATGATCGAGAACGGTATAAAATAGACGATCTTAAGCGGTAAAAATGGGAGGTTCTTCTGCGCTGAGGGCTCATGCGGCGCGAATCCTCGAGCGGCTGCCTTTTCCCGCTGTCGCCACGGTGATGCGGGAGCGATACATCTCAATTACGGCGGACGGAAGCCCGAGTGAAACTGAGCGAGGGCGCAGGACGGGTACCTGGCAGATCTCCGCCAGGCGGGCCGACGGGCCGACGCAGGGCTTCCAGACTCCTGCCCGCTCTCTCTCCCCTTCAGTTGAATTCCTGTTTCCTCTTATTGGCTCCTGGGAGCTGGAGGGATGGGGCTACGTGGCCCTGACGGCTGTTCTGAGATCAGCTCTTCCTCCCTCACCATTCAGGGACTGATAAGGCACAGAGCCAACTGTTCTGAGGTCAGCTCTCATCCTGCTCCCTCCCCGTTCAGGGACTGATAAGGCACAGAGCCAACTGTTCTCAGATCAGCCCTCCTCCTCCCCCTCCCTGTTCAGCGACAGATAAGGCGTAGAGCCAACTGTTCTGAGGTCAGCTCTCATCCTCCCCCTTCCCATTCAGGAATCACCAACTATGAGGAGTACTCGCTGATCCAGGAGCAGGTGGAGGACAGGCGGGAGGAAGGCTCGGGGACATTGAGGAAGGACAGGTCCCTGCTGAGAGACGAGAGGAAGATGGAGAAGCTGAAGGCCAAGCTGCACACGGATGACGATCGTGAGTTCCCGTCTGCCTCGCCCTGTGCTCCACGGTATTATCCTGCTGTTACACCTCCGTGCCACTAGAGGGCATGAAAAAGTGGTACGCTGTAGCATCTGTGGCTGCAGTATGGTATAAAATAGTGGCATCAGGGCTGTGAGGAAATAACTGCATAGTAACGGGCACCCAGGCCCCCTCTCCAGCAAAGGATATCGCAGCCCCTCTTTGAGTCAAAGTAAGGGGGGGGGGTGGGAGTGGACAAATCACGGTTGTCTCGGTGGTTGGTCATCTAGGGAGTGAGTTTTCGATCGTCTCAGTAGTATTCATCTCTAAGGCCTTGAACCCTCAGAGCCCTCACCTCGAGGCCATCTCTCCTGCCTTGAAACCCCTTTGATAGATAAACCAAAAAAAAATGTAATGTAATTTTTCACCCCTGGAGCACGAAGCAGAAGTAATAGTCATAGGCCCTTTGACAGCGTGAAATATTTACCGGTCGCACCCCGGAGGCGACGTCCAAGGTGAGCCGTCCGTTTGTTTTTCCGGCCTGACCTGGAGACGCATTGTTTCCTGTTGTGTAAGCGCGCAGATGTTTGTCAGAAGCTCGCTGATCTCCGTTGCCATGGATTTTAAGGGAAGGTTGATTGGCCGGAGAGGACCTCTGGTGAGAGGGAACTTTCGCTTCTTGCTTTCCCTCAGTGGAGCTGTGAAGCAGTGCTGCCACCAACTGACCCCGACATCGGCATCAGTTTTGCCACGGTATCACAATGAACGGGAGTGTGGCAGCGAAGCATTTAGCACTGGAATCAGAAGTTGACCAGACAACGCCATTTGAATCAGTTGACCTCAAATATTACACACCTTGGAAATTGTCCAGCCGGATTTTTGTTCTTATACACGTGTTTTTTCATCAGCTGGTTTGCACGTCACATATGTAAAACAGCATTGTCTGCTTATCTGCTTCTGAAAGTTCTTGCAAAGCGCGATTTGGTGTTCAGTGGGCTTTTAGGAGGTCGTGGCACGTAACCTGCCCCCCTGAGTTTATTTGCACGTCAATTTAATAAAGAGCCAAAACTCATTTCCCTAATGATTCGGGCGGGGGCGGCCCCCCCTTTGTCAGCCGCTTGTGTTCTCCACCAGGGTTAATTATGTAAGGACACACGACAGGAAATTTTAATTAGTTGAGTCAAGAGGAGTTCATGAGTATCAAACTGATTCCCAGTGGTGTAATGCTGTTAACCTTATTATCTACAGCCTAGGGACTAAGGGGAGCAATAACCTTCAAAGCATTATCGCTAAACGGATTCATTTCGACTCCTTAATCTGCATAAATTCTGTATCAACTGCCAATACTTAAAAACTATTCACCATATTCGGCAAAAAAAAAGGATGGCACAAGGCACAAAAATATTTCAGGTGCCGTAAATGATGTTTTCACACGGACTGAATTTGTACCATTTGTTTGTCAGCTTTCCCGTTGGTAGCTTTGAGTTCATGGTTTGAGGTTGCAGGCCGTAATTCGGAGGCATGGCAGTCGAATGAGTGAGCATTTCAGAGGTGTTGTACAGCCCTGGTCGAGAGGTCCAAACTTCTGCGTGTAAAGGGGACACGTTTTTCCCTGCAGAGAAGCAGGTTTCCTCTGGGCCTGTAGAAATGGCCACTGTGGACTCCTTCCTGTGGGGTAGCCCACCTTTGATCAGAATGTGTGTGCTGTCTCAGTTCTTTCTCTCAAATTCAATTCAATATATGTAATTTTTCTCCCTCTACTTTTCTCTGTCTCCCTCTATTTTTCTTTCTCCCTCTAATATTCTCTTTCTCTGCTTATCTCTCTCTCCGTCTCTGTCTCTCAGTGAACTGGCTGGACCACAGTCGGACATTTCGGGAGCAGGGCGTGGAGGAGAGCGAGACGCTGCTGCTCAGGCGTAAGTTCTTCTACTCGGATCAGAATGTGGACTCCAGGGACCCCGTCCAGCTCAACCTTCTGTATGTGCAGGTCAGCAGGTTCCCTTCATACAGCTCGCTATATTCACCTTTACACACAGCACATCACCTGGACCTCTAATATTTACCTTTATACACAACACAGCACCTGAACCTCTAATATTCACCTTTACACACAGCACATCACCTGGACCTCTAATATTTACCTTTATACATAACACAGCACCTGAACCTCTAATATTTACCATTAAACACAACACAGCACCTGAACCTCTAATATTTACCATTATACACAACACAGCACCTGAACCTCTAATATTTACCTTTATACACAACACAGCACCTGAACCTCTAATATTTACCATTAAACACAACACAGCACCTGAACCTCTAATATTTACCTTTATACACAACATAGCACCTGGACCTCTAATATTTACCATTAAACACAACACAGCACCTGAACCTATGTGATATTTTCTTTTATATGTGCAAGACAGCTAGCCTTTCTTACCCGTTTTATGGACCTGCACGGGAAGAGTTGTGCAAATGCACCATTGTTCTCCTAAAGGACTTGTGCTGTCTATGAAGAAGTACTTGAGTAATCAGGACTCTGGGCATTGTGTCTGCAGCATAATGAAAATGGAGAACGGGTGCATGTTTAGTGGCGAGGAGCGATTAATCACACCTGACGCAGCGTGCGGCTGTGTGGGGGTCTGAGTCTCTGGATGAGTGTGAGGTTTGGGCGCTGAGAGATCTGTCTTTAAGCTGCCATAACCCCGCCCACTGCCGCTCCCTCATTGGCCGCTGCGCCCTGAAGTCAGAGCTTTCACCTCATTTGGCTCCGCGTTTTCCTGCTCTGCTGATCTCGCTTTATCACTGTGGTCATTAGAGTAGGGCTAAGAGTGCCAGCAGAACTGTGTGTGTGTGTGTGTGTGTGTGTGTGTGTGTGTGTGTGTGTGTGTGTGTGTGTGTGTGTGTGTGTGTGGTGTGTGTGGTGTGCGTGGTGTGTGTGTGTGTGTGTGTGTGTGTGTGTGTGTGTGTGTGTGTGGCGTGTGTGTGTGGCGTGTGTGTGTGTGTGTGTGTGTGTGTGTGTGTGTGTGTGTGTGTGGTGCGTGTGTTGTGTGTGTGTGGTGTGTGTGTGTTGTGTGTGTGTCGTGTGTGTGTGTGTGTGTGTGTTGTGTGTGTTTGTGTGTGTGTGTGTGTGTGTGCGTGTGTGCGTGTGTGTGCTGTGCGTGTGTGTGTGTGTGTGTGTGTGTGTCTGTGCGCGTGTGTGTGTGCTGTGAGTGTAAGTGGATTTGATGTCTTTTTGTGAGCTGCTGAGAGAGAGGCTCTATTAGAATAACAGGGGACGTATTTTGTGCCTTGACAACTCATAGAAAACAGGCCGAATAGGCTTCATCACTCACTCATCGATCATTACTCATCAGTATTCCATTTCTTCCCAATATTATTGTCAATATCACAGAACAAAATGATGGCCTGTTGCATAGCTCTGTTATTGATTTGTGTGTATGTGTGTGTGTGCGCTGAGGGCGGTTGATGTTGCCCTGACACTTACGTGCGTTTGTTTAATTTTCTGACCTGTCTGATGCACGCAGTAGAAGCACGGGATTATTTATGGAGCGGTTTGCGCAGGTCTCCAGCGTTGCTACAGGTGTCTTGCCTGGAAGCACGGTCTCTTCATCTCCACCGCAGAGGACAGCCCTGTCAGATGTGCTGTCTAATTGCGCGGAGATTAATATCTCCCCCTGGGAAAGGCCAACTGTCTCTAAGTGCAGGAGAAGGGATGACATCATGTCCAAATGCGCGAAACGCTCTCCATCAGGGGGCCCTCCAAGAGTCATTAGCAGCCTGTCTTCCCCTCTAATACCCCCCCTCTCCCCCCTCGCCCCTCCCGCCTCCTCCTCCTCCCCATCCAAGGACACATGCTGTTTCAATTCAGAGCCTGCGCTCTCTTTTTAGTGCCTAGCCAAGGTGAGCGAGCCCGCGTTCTATTTAAAGTTACCTCATCGCCAAAAGCCCAGCGCTGCGTTAACGCTTTAGTGCCGCGCAGGTGTGGAATCAAGCGCTGCGCAGGTGTGGAATTAACCCTGTAGGCGGCGCTGTTATAATGCGTCACCAAGGTACATGCAAAAGAAATGCATATTATCCCGTTTCCTCATTGTATTGTGTGGCAGGAGTTTGCATTGTATATGCTTCAAAATCATCGAAGCCCCCCCTCTCCCTCAGGCGCGGGACGACATCCTGAACGGATCCCACCCCGTGTCTTTCGACAAGGCCTGCGAGTTTGGCGGGATCCAGGCCCAGATCCAGTTCGGACCGCACGTGGAGCACAAACACAAGCCGGGCTTCCTGGAGTAAGTGGGTCTTCGTTGTACCAGAGCGGCTGCCCGGGCACATGACATCCTGGCTGAGCCTCAAATGGTCCACTAGTCCCCTGTACTGTTGACTAACAAGGGTGTCAGCCATTTTCTGGAAATCGGCTGACACCCCCATTAGTCCAGTATACAGGGAACTAGTGGACCATTTGAGACTCAGCCCCTGTGTTTTGCAGTAACAGAAGCGAAAGGAAATTCCTGGCTACGAGATGGAACAAATTGCTCAGCAGCTAGAAAAATATATTCAACAGTTAGAATGTGGTTCCAAGCCTGAGATTCATCATGTGAAATGTCAGTTACAGAGCAGAATTATTTATCCGTAAATGTTTGGTTGAATTATTTAAAATTCCAGAAATGATTACCACTGTCAGTTGAGAGTGATTTTTTTTTCTTCCCAATAACATAAAATTGAATGTGTTTTTTCTTTGCGAATGCGAATGCATAATGTTTCATTGCATAATGTTGCTTTGTTTTTCCAGCCTGAAGGAATTTCTGCCCAAAGAGTACATTAAACAGAGGGGGTCTGAAAAAAAGATCTTTCAGGTACAGCTTATCTCGTATATTTTTAGACCGCAGAGTTAAGTTCGAGTTCAATATTGCCGAGCCTCCCCCTGCTTGTGACTCATTGGGGGATGTGTGTTTTTGCGTACAGTAGAGTGCATTGTTTTAGCGCTCTGACGATCCCTGTCCCTTCGAGCTTCGTGTTTTATCCTCGACCGCAGGACAGGGTTCCCACGGGTTCGTGAAACACTTGAAATGTCTTTACATGAATATGGAAAGTTCAAGGTTGTGTAAGCGCTTCGGGTTTTGCTCAGTGCTTGAATGTGCTTTCTGTTGAGTGCATTTTATAAAACCCCTTCATTCTTTGGAGCTACTCATATCTACAGTTCAAGATGGTGTAAATTCGGTGACACTGGGGATGAGTTTATAAAAGCAGGCAGAATAAAATGGTTATTCTGGGATAGAATTTTCCATTAAAAACTGTTTTACCCTTTTAGAGAAATGGTAGTCAGTTGTAGGGTCAGTCACTTGAATAAGGTCTTTGAAAATTATGAAAAGGTTCCTTGGGGTTTATTGAATCTTGCATTAGAAGTGCACAGTATTTGGAGAAAATCAGGTAACGTGATACTAATTACAAATTCCGTGACAATATCTATTTAGTATCTTAATCTGTTGGAGTACTTAAAACATGCTATGTAATCTGATTACTTTTGATTTACTTAAAATTTAATTAGCTAAGTAAATGTTAGAATTATTTAATTATTTTTTTTAGCAATATACATTAGTTTGTGTTTCTATCAAGACTTTGGTTTCATACATTTTCTTTAAATGTGCAGATACAAACATACACCCACTTCCTGCTCATCCTCTTGTATGTACATGTGGTTTGTGTAGTTGCGTGTGTGTGTGTGTGAGATTGATGTCTGTGGTGTTAGTGTGTGTGTATGCATTGTGCTTTTGTGTGTTTGCATGTGTTTGTACAGGTTGTGTGTGTATGTGTGTACATGTGTGCGTGCATTGCATTGTAAAGCAATCCAAAATGTTATCTTCAGAAAAATCACTGCAATCAGATTGTGCACATTTTACAAAATCTCATGTGCTGATTGCAGGTACTTCGTTTTTTGTAATCTGATTGCGTAATGCAGATTACATGTAATCCATTGCTACCCCTGAGCGGGCCGGACTCGGAGTGTGTGTTTCTGTAATCTGCAGGAACACAAGAGCTGCGGGGAGATGAGCGAGATCGAGGCCAAAGTGAAGTACGTGAAGCTGGCCAGGTCCCTGCGCACGTACGGCGTGTCCTTCTTCCTGGTGAAGGTAAGCGGTGAGCCGCCGGAGAAGGGCCGAGGGAGGCGCGGCAGAATGTACGCCTCAGCGCCCGGGCGATCAGCGAGCGCGCGCGGCGTCGTCGTCAAACGCGTCGTGAAGAAAGGACGCGGTTCGGCTTTCCGCCGCAAGCCAGAATTGATGAGACGTTTTAGTGCCGCGTGCCGCTGCACCTTCCGCCGCTGCTGCAACAAGTGGAGACGCTAACGGGTTAGCCGCTCAGCGCCGTTCCTTTATTCGTTTATTTTTGCCGTTTGATGTGGACCCACTGTATATCAAATTTCCTAATGGCCTCCATAAGCAGCCCGCAGATATTACAATTTCTGCTTCTTATAGGATGGGTCTGGAGACACGGCAAGGAAAGCTTCTCAAAAGAGCTAAACTCCACCTGAGCGGTGAATTTAAGACCGCCAGATGTCCCAGATGTCTTCTTCTGGCGTGTGCGGCAGGGCTGAGAAACGTGCATACCTGAGTCCTTAGATTTAGGTCTTTTTTTTTCCCCCTGACCACATTATCTATTATCTCGCTGATTAAAACGCCGATGAAGTGTTTAATTAATTACAGCCGAGCGTGCAGCAGTTCATATCCCAATTGCTTCTCCTCGGCTGGTTCACCCGGTGAGGAAATGAACTTGATTCATGACGGTGAACTTGATGAATGGAGATTTCATCGGAAGGCTCTGAGTAATGAATCGGACATGTTTCAGGCCCCGCGCGATGAGCTTTGTGCGGCAAGCGCGCTGTTATGTTCCTTCTCTGCTGTTTAAACTCTGGGCCATTTAACGGTTTGCTGAAGTTACTTCAGAACGTTATAAAAAGCGTGTAAGGCAGGCCCTTGTATTTAATGCCTGCTGAAAACAGTGATTGATGGCGAGCCGAGCGTATTAAAGATAAATTTGATGGAAAGAGCTGGTCTCATTAGCCTGGCATTTATGCTTGAACAGTAACGAGCGCTGCTCAAATATTTATTCTTTGCTCAGATGAGAAGCCACTCTTTCGCCGAAACACTGATAATCACAGACAGCTTGGTGGACCAAGAGATTAGAAGTTTGTTTTGTTGTTTTCTGATCCCAGTGGATGGGAGGGGGTGTATTTTATCTAAATCTGGAATATGAAATACTTCTATTTTTAAAGTATTTTTAACCGGGCACCCCCCTCCCCTTCCCTCCCCCCCACCAATGTCTGTACCCCACCTTGCATCTCACCACCTCCCCACTCTCTGAGGTCTCCCTTGAGATAGCCAGCTGTTAGGATGAGGGAGTTAGAGGTTTTGCATGGGAGGAATGCTGCAGACATGTTAAGTGAGTATTGGTATCTAAGATGCAGAGATACATCCGCTGAAGTACGTTTTGCTTTTCTGCTGTGATTGATAGATTATTTTGTGGCTGTAAGAAAAAAAACAACCAAGCTTTTAAGAGCAGGTTTTTCCCATATTAAAAATGAGCAGTTTCCTCATGAATCACATAAATGTGTTATGCTGCATTTTTTATTTTTCAGGAAAAAATGAAAAGCAAGAATAAGCTCGTCCCGCGGTTGCTGGGCATTACCAAAGAGTCCGTCATGCGCGTGGACGAGAAGACCAAAGATGTGGTCCAGGAGTGGCCGCTCACCACCGTGAAGAGATGGGCCGCCTCCCCCAAGAGCTTCACCCTGGTAGGGTCCGCCTACACACCTCCGCCCTCCTCACCCACCCATACGAACATACAGCAGAAGCAGGCATGGACTGAATCTCTGTCCGGTGGCTGCACCCCCCATTCTCAGTACAGGGACATTCCCTGCCATTTAGTCAGGGAGTCCACACTATAGGCTGCAGTAGAGAGCAGGGAAGTCGCGGGAGAAACGCATCGCTCGCTGGTTGTTTTACTTCCTTACTCTGTTATTTTATGGTAATTTCAGCAAATGGCCTGACTCTACATAAATACCAGAGTAACGAGGAACACCTGAGTAAATTATTTTGTGCCACGTTTTTACTTTGTTAGCTACTCCTCTCATCTCCTGTGAGTTTTCTTTGAGCCCTCTTTATTGATAGAGTGCTCATTAGCGGTGTCTCCCAACGCCAGTGTGATTCTTTATGCAGTCATTGTTAGCTAACGAGCATAAGAAATTCTTGCCGATAAGAGCAGTAGCTTCATTCCGAATTATGTATTCGGCCTTTTTTTCAATGAACCCGGCTTTGAAGTTCAGATTTTGGTATTTTTTGCACTCTGTAGCCTCTTTTATATTTTATCTGAACTTCTCTGTGAAGTCTGTCTTTTGAAGAACACAAAAGTTGTAACGGAAATGTAATATATATTTTTTTTCCTCCCAAAACTAATGAGTAGAGAGGGTGCCATCTTGTTATCTTCTAAAAAAAAAATATTTATCTCTACATTTAACAAACCAGCAAACACAGGGATCATTTTCAGAGCTCTATGTCTGGTCTGTGTCTTGCCTATAGCATACAGTTCTTTCCAGCACAGAACTCCTGCTAATCCTACCTTGGCTGTATGTACTGAGGGTTTGAGAAGCCTTGCGTAGTTTGGCTCTCATCTCCAGTCATGCAGTGACGCCTCGGCCTCTCTGTCTGCACAGCAAGACCAGAGACCCCGCTGCCTCTCCTCACCGAGCTAAAGACCGAGGTGTCCGGCTCGGGCAGCCAATCACACTCCTGCACACGCTCAGTGGGCCTCCGTCTCTCTCTTTAGCAGCGCCGCGGGTCTCGGCTGCACCGGCAGAGCGCTCGCGGCCGTGGAGAGAGAGAGAGAGAGAGAGAGAGAGAGAGAGAGAGCGTAATGGGTCTTGATCTTTGGTGTGTGAGTGGGGCTATTTAGCAATTCCCCCGGCACCCGCTCGTTCACAGACGACCCTCTTAGCCGACGCCCAGCGTGGCGACTACAAAGGCCTGGCTCTCTCGATGAGCCTGACGTATCAGGTCCTTTCAGTGTCTTTCCTTTTTTTGAGTTTCACAAGGCCTGACATTCAGCAGTGTAGGTCTTCTGCAGCCCAATCAACTCTCTGACTAAAGGCTCATGAACAGATGTTGCGCTTCTGAAACTTTCAAAGCCAACTCAAGCCACAAATTATCGTCTCATGAGCAATTCAGTTATCTGCATGGATACTAGTTTTAGAAAATAAAAACCTGAATGGTGTAATTTAAAAAGTGTAATGTCAGGGCTTGAGAATGGAGAGAGAGTTTTTTTAACAAACAGCACAGCCAGAATGTGCATTGGGTACTGGGAAGTCACATGGCACTGCAAAGCACTGTGGGTTCTTATGGCACATCCACAAGAACAATTATACACAATCACTGCTTTCTCATTAAACAGCAGTTACATCATGACATTTATGCTGATACGCTCCTGACATACACACACATAGCTAGTTTGTCTTCAGGATCGTTGTTAGGCTCTCTATTTTCTACACACGGGTAGGGTAATAACAGTTGTTATATCCTGTGCTGTCCATATGTATTTTTGCTGATTTGGCTCTGTACTCCAGCACATATGAAGTACATGAACTAATGATGCAACAACACACAACTGGCCAAAAAACAGTAGGAAACCAATTGTGCATTTACTTTTTGCTCCCTAACATGTGGGAACTATGTATAAAAAGGGCTGTAATTCCAACACAGATTACCCAATATGGATGTAAATGCTCTCATGATTAAGCTCATATTCATTGTTTCATTTCAAACCCAATGTGCTGGAGTACAGAGCCGAAACACAAAATAGTGTACTTACGCACTGCACTGTATTTGTTATTTTTCAGTCTTTCGCTTTTTCTCCATGTGCCACTTGTTCTGTAGCCATGCCCTTGGTCTTAACTGATGTTATGATACACGCTATATTTACTTAGCCCTGACAGCCTGGTAATTTAAGTCACTCTGGAGAACAGTCTGTCAAATAAATAAGCGACAAAAAGCAATGATTTGTGAAACTCACCCTTTGATCGAGTATGTGATGCAAACTTCCCCTAATTGACCCTGCTTTACGTAGGATTTCGGGGAGTACCAGGAGAGCTACTATTCTGTCCAAACCACCGAAGGGGAGCAGATCTCCCAGCTCATTGCGGGGTACATCGACATAATCCTGAAGAAGGTGAGAGGGACAGTTCTGTGGAGGGCTGGAGTGCCCGTGTCCTGGTCGGTGCGTAGGGAGGAGAGGGAAAGTGTGATTGAATGATAAAATGTAGTAACTCTCAGAAGAGTGTTTCTGATTGTTTGGCTCGGCCATGCAGTAAATGATTCTGTTTATAATTACAACATCAGAAATGAGTGAAGTCATCAAAATGCAATGAGAGCAATTTCCATTGTCTTGTGCTTAAGTGTCTTGGTGCATCTCTGGCTCTCTCTCTCTCTCTCTTTCTCTCTCTCTCTCTTTTGCCTCTCTCACTGTCTCTTCTTATTTGTCTATCTCTCACACAAACGCTCACTCTCCACACACACACTTTGTGTCTGTCTATTTTTTTCTGACTATCTATTTATCTATCTGTGTGTCGGTCTGTCTATCTATCTATCTATCTATCTAAATCATTCTCTCTCTTTCTCTCTCTCTCTCTTTTTTCTGCAGAAGCAAAGCAAGGATCGTTTTGGCTTAGAGGGCGATGAAGAATCTACAATGCTGGAAGAATCAGTCTCGCCCAAAAAGTACGGGGTGTTTGTATTGTATGCTAATGTTCATCATAGGGTGCAGAGCAGTAGGCAATGCAGACAGTGTAAATGGGTATTTGCATTACAGTCTAATATTCTCTCTAATGTCTCTGTGGAGACAGTGCCTTCTGTCACAAATTGGAACTGGCACAATTGAGAGCAAGTGCATGTACAGTAAATATGCATCTGAGGACTGGTTTTGCATATCATAATACTTGTGTGTGTGTGTGTGTGTGTGTGTGCTCGTCTGCACTTGGAGGGTAGGGAATGTGGAAATAGCGAAGGCACATCTCGAGAAGAAAAAAAAGAGGACATCCTTAACTCGATTGGTGTTTTTTCTTTTTTCACCCTTCTCTACTTGCAGCAATCATGATATAATGAAAACGGTTTGTGTGCAGGGTGAAACCATTCTCTTCATATTGGTTCTCCCGAGCAAAATGTAATTTTTTCCATCTCTGCTAAAATATGCAGCTCGAGGACAGAAACAGAGACATTATTACATCTTGAAAAATATCCAGATCATTAAAAATCTTATGATCTAAGAAACACCCCCCCCCCACCCACCCCCTATCCGTCCCCCCACCCTCCCTTTTTCTTCTGCTTCAGTGGTCATTACCTCTCATTGAATCAAATAGGAGCCAGACCATAATACTACAGGACTGCATTCCATCCCAGTAGTGCATAGCAACAAGTTGCTAGTTGGTATATATAAACCCTCTGATAAATATTGAGTATCACAGCTGTGCTGTTTATGCAGTAATTATCTCTTTGTCTTTGCTCAAAGACAGGAGACAGAAGCGAAAGCGCTGCCTCGTGTTTGGCAGCTTTAATTATCAATCGGATGCTGAAAAGGCTCTTGTTTTGGACTCTCCTGAAGTGGCGCGCTCATTGCCTGCTGTAATTTCGAGGGCAGCGGAGCGGCGGACACGGAATAGGAAGGAGGCGCCGCGACACGATTTCACAGCGGCCTGTAATCAAACAATCATCACAACAATGCAATCATCAGAAAATAAAACGGCTCCGTGCCGAGAACGGGTTGTTTAGTCCGTCGAGGCACACCGTTTTTCCGTCTGTCTGGAGTTCGTTAAGTGCTGTGTGAAGCCTGGTTTTGAACGGAGAAGAAGGGTCTGCTTCAAGTACGTGGCAAGCTAACCCATGAATTACCTTAATTTATTTTCACAACTGTGTGGGGAAAAAAAAAATTTGTGATATTAGTGTGATATTCACCCCACTAATTTCCACTTGTGTTCCTTGTTCTGCTATCATAAATCATCTGAAATACATTCTGCACCCCACTGTAAAATCTCATGACTCTATTAATCCCTTATAAAATCACACCACTCTACTAATCCCTTATAAAATCATACCACTCTACTAATCCCTTATAAAATCATACCACTCTACAAATCCCTTATAAAATCACACCACTCCATTAATCCCTTATAATATCAAATGACTCTATTAATCCCTTATAATATCACACCACTCTATTAATCCCTTATAATATCACATATATCCCTGTTTCTGTGAATATTATCCCCAGTTGTGTGATTATCACCCGTGGCTGTGCTAGTACCACCCCTGGCTGAGTTATTATTGCCCCAGGGTGTGTGATTATTGCCTCAGGGTGTGTGGTTACCGTCTGTCTGTGTGCAGGGCACGTATGTATTTCTCTCCTCCTTTTTCCGGCAGGTCCACCATCTTGCAGCAGCAGTTTAACCGGGTGGGGCGGGTGGAGCACGGCTCGGTGGCGCTGCCCGCCGTCATGCGCTCGGGTTCGGTCGGCCCCGAGTCCTTCAACACGGGCACCATGCCCACCGCCCAGCAGCAGGTCACCACGGGCCAGATGCACAGAGGACACATGGCACCGCTGGTGAGCGAGTCTCCTCGCCCCCCTCACCCCCACAGCAGGACGTCCTGGCAGCAGAGACAGCACTGCCCCCCCCCCCCTTGTGACTCAAACTGTAGGGCCTTTAAAGGACTTTTATATCTGAAATAACACCCCATGGTTGAATCATGTGCTGGTTTATTTTCAACTGCTTACTGAGCTTGACACTGCAGAAAAACCTGTATTCATTTCAAGGCCCAGTCTGATACACATGTTTAATGATAATTGTTATGGTAAAGCATGGGTTTTGGCTTTTCACAGGGGCCATTTCAGATAGAAGCCCTTCGTCATTAGCACCATTAGTAACACGGTGCTTACCTCTCAAAATGGCTTCCTGTCAGGCTGGTGCCAAGCTGTTGTGTTTGTAACGTACCTGTCGGCTGTGCATTGCTCTTTCTTCGGGAGGTTTTTCATTCCGGAATGACTGTCTCTGAGACGCTGTGCCCTTGGGATGAACCTCTTTCTCTGCTCCCCGTCCCTCCCCGTCTCTCCCTGTCTCCCTACATCACCCCTCCCCTTCCTCCCATTCTTATTCTCCCTGTCTCTCCCCCCCTCCTTTGCGCTCTCTCGCTCTCTCAGAGTTCAGCTCAGCAGGCTCTGATGGGCACCATTAACACCAGCATGCAGGCCGTCCAGCAAGCACAGACCGACCTGGGGGAGCTGGACACCCTCCCCCCTCTGGGACAGGACAGGGTGAGCGCGCCTCCCTCCCAGCAGGCCTGCACCCCCCCCCGGGCTTGTGTAGTCTGATATCTAACCTTCCTCCATCCATCCTGGAGTCCATATGCAGCTTTTATTGTGGTCTTCATTTACGTTCATGTTTTCATTATGTTCAAGTTCCTGGATGGACTGAATGTATATGTGGTAAGAACAGGTAAGGCATGTTCTTCAAAGATATCTTTTTTATCTGTAAAAAACTGACAGACCCTGTTTAAGATCATTGATCATGTCTGAGCACAAATATAACCAATCCATGTTTTAATTCATTTAAGTTTTGTGCGTGAGAATATATATTGTATATTTATATATCTATGTATGTAGGTGTTTGCATGCATGCTGTATATAGTGATATAACGGTGTGAGTTTAGCAGGTTTCCGTTGGTGTGGGAGCATCGGTTGTAAGCGCAGCAGCAGGCCGTAGAGCAGGCATAATGAAACAGTAGATGGGCTCTGGGGTTGAAGTGCTTAAGTCACGGCTATTCAATCCCCGCTGCGGAAGTGTGACTCATCGCGTTTGGGCCTCCCCCCTCTCCGACAGGCGTCCCGGGTCTGGGTCCAGAACAAAGTTGACGAGTCCAAGCACGAAATCCACTCCCAGGTGGATGCCATCACCGCCGGCACGGCGTCCGTCGTCAACCTCACCGCAGGTGGGCGTTTCCCGCGGCGACGGGGGAGTGGCCCGGCGCCGCGGTTAGACGGTGAAGATGATACAAACTGACGTTTTCCGCGGACGGAACTCAGATATGAGTCATTGTGTGCACCTACATAATTTGGGCCTGCCATTTGCTTCTGGAATCATTGTGTTGTGGAAAGAAAGAACAACATTGAGGAAAAAGAACAAACAAGCTACTTTGGTCCCTTTAATTACTACGAATGGTTTAGGCTGCAGATAACGTGTCTGGTGAGGTTTTAAGTAGGTCTGGTTTCTCCTTTTAGATAGTTGAAAGCTCCTACTTTGTCATAACCCTTGTTTCCGTTAACGAATATTCAACTTTTTGTTCTGGAGCAGAACTGGTGTGTTTTCTAGTTAAGTTTCACTTGGGTGATGCCGTACAGGACACAGCAGCCAGAAGCGAATAGCCTCAGCCATCTGCTGTACAGCACAGTCAGCTTCACAGCCGCCCTGTTATTGTCGAGCTGAAACCGCGCTCCTTTTTTATCGAACCGTTATTGTCCTGGTTTAGCCCCTGAGTCACTCTCTTTGTGGAGACGTAGCGAGAAGCAGATTTAGGCTGTTCGCCTCCAGGTAACTAAGCACGCTCAAGGCCACAAACCGAGCGGAAATGCAAATGGAGGCTCTGGGGAGAAACGAGTCTCTTTTCCGTGAGCAATAGCCCCATCCGGCAGTCTGACACCTCGTAGGACATTACATTAACTCAATTATTATTATTATTATTATTATTATTATTATTATTATTCAGAATTTTAAAATTTATTTTTCATCCTCCTGATGGATTTTGCTTGCATACATAGAGTGTTAAATGGTGAATAAGGCTGACTGATACTGTATAATTGTATAATTTTGTTTTTCTGGGTGCTCTCTGGCCCTCCAGGGGACCCCACAGACACTGACTACACGGCAGTGGGCTGCGCCATCTCCACCATCTCCTCCAACCTGACGGAGATGTCCAAGGGCGTCAAGCTGCTGGCGGCCCTGGTGGAGGACGAGGCGGGCAGCGGGCAGGACCTCATGAGGGCGGCCAGGACCCTGGCGGGGGCCGTGTCCGACCTGCTGAAGGCCGTGGAGCCGGCGTCCGGCGAGGTGAGAGGCGCCCCCCCCCCCCCACCCCTCGCTGCCCTGACAACCCCTCAACCCCCCTGCCGGTCGAGGGACTGCGCGTACCCTTGCCAAGAAGAATGTCCTGCGGTTTCTGCAGGCTCGGTCTCTCGATGTGGGGGGTCGATGGCGTGACCGGATTCCCACTTACATGCTTGCTTCGATTAGCTAACGAAGCGGCAAAGAGCGGGGCGCGCGTCGGTTCTGCAGTGGAATTAAGGATGGCTGCCGGCATCTGACAACATCTTTCTTTTTCAAGAAAATCTAGTTTTCCTCCATCTTAATTAGCCAGCCCTTTTTATAAAACAAGTGTTGCAGCATTGCACTTATCCCAGGAATGTGGGGATTATTCAGTGAATACATTGCTTGCGGTTTCTGAAAGGGGGTGTCACACTGTGGGTGTATGTTCTACCACAGAACCACAAAGTTATGGACTGCACAGTCAACTGATAAGATGTAAACCTGAAAGTAGAATGTGCAGTCAGCCCTCATCTAGGTCCTTATTAACAATGATGCAGAAATAGGAGCAGTACAGAAAAGAGTCACAATTTCTACTGACACAAACCGGAAACTTGACAAAGTAGGTCTTAATGCTATTACTAAAGAGTACAGTGTAGGAAGGCCATCATATATATGTATCGTATGATATTAAGAACTGAGAACTAAATCAATCAAAAGAGCTTACAAATGAGGCCAAAGGTTGGTAAAAAATCCATTGAGCAAAAAAATGTTTGCTCAGTGGATTCATTCAGTAGTTTGAAAAATGTTCTAATAATTTATGTCCTGCTAAAGTGATAGTTCTGGCCTGTGGTTAAGTGGTGATAAGACCAAAGTGAATAGTGTTGTGACTTATCACCAGTGAAGCTACAGTGATTGTGCAGTGTCCCTCCCCTGTGGTTGTTGAGTAAATGCAGTGCTATTGCTCTGTAGCCTCGACAGACGGTGTTGACTGCAGCAGGCAGCATCGGCCAGGCCAGCGGCGACCTCCTCAGGCAAATCGGGGAGAGCGAGACGGACGAACGCTTTCAGGTGCGAGCCTCTCTTCTGCTCCATCGGCATGACGTCAGCACTGTTGGAACCTGGTCTTTGATTTCATCCGTTTATTCCTCTATGAAATGCTCAATGCTTACGTTTGAATTTCTCAGGACGTCCTGATGACCCTGGCCAAAGCGGTGGCCAACGCCGCCGCCATGCTGGTGCTGAAGGCCAAGAACGTGGCGCAGGTGGCAGAGGACGCGGCGCTGCAGAACAGGGTGATCTCAGCTGCTACCCAGTGCGCCCTCTCCACCTCCCAGCTGGTGGCCTGTGCCAAGGTACCGTTCCACCCGCCTGGCACAACTCTCTGGGGCGCTGCTCTGTGGCACAGCTAGAGGGCGCTGTGAGGTCATGAGAAGTTAGCAGTAATACACATTGTGTCCACTCATTGGTCTTGTTTCGTGATGCATTTTGGGATATATTACACCTGAAGGCACAGAGGCCCATTTATAATCAGTTAGTCTAATATAAATCTAATAGACAACTATTGTAACAAAAGGTATGACTAGACATATATCCTATCTTTGCTCAGTTATACCAAGAAAGGCAGTATGGCATACGGTAGAAGTGACAGTATGATGTATGTGCCCTGAGGGATATGACTTGGAAGATGTTTCCTGGTGCATTGTGGGATTTGGTGTTCCTGCAGGTGGTGAGTCCCACCATCAGCTCCCCGGTGTGCCAGGAGCAGCTGGTGGAGGCGGGGAAGCTGGTGGACCGCTCGGTGGAGGGCTGCGTGAAGGCCTGCCACTTGGCCACCGAGGAGGCGGAGCTTCTGCGGCAGGTGGGCGCGGCCGCCAGCGTGGTGAGCCAGGCGCTCAGCGACCTCCTCCAGCACGTCCGCCACTACGCCAGTCGAGGGGAGCCCATCGGCCGCTACGACCAGGCCACCGACACCATCATGACCGTCACCGAGAGCATCTTCTGCTCTATGGGGGATGCTGGTGAGTGGCGGGAGAGGGGAGGGGAGATTTGGCGGCGTAGGCGCAACAGCGGACCTCGTGCGGCACTGCTGCCTTTCTTACACCGCTGACCAAGCTCTGGCCGAGTCTGACCCCACTTTGATTGATGTGCATCATTGTCTCCATGGTGACAGCTGAGGTGGAGTGAGGATGTAAACTGTGTTAACTCTCATGTTGTGGCACCCCTGATAGTTAACTGCACAGTGTTTAAGAGATAAAATCTTGAATTAAAAAATGAAAAAGTTAAATAATCAAAAAGTATAACCAGGAGACGTACAAAAGATTTTATAAAGGATTTTTCCAATATAGCAAATACAGTAGATTTTAGATTGGCAAAGGATTATAATGTCTCGTTTCTTTTACATTTCTTCTAAATTTCTTTTATTATAGGCCAAGTCAAACATAGCTACAGTGTATGTAAATGAATATCTATAAAACTGCTCATGTGCTGGACAACTTCACAACCTCTATGAACCTTCCAAACTCAGTTCATAGAAAGCTGTGTAAGAATTAACCAACGCTCACGCCAGCGCATGGAATGGAGCATCTTTGAAATGAGGACATTTAGATGCAAAGACAGTTTGACACTATTTCACTTAGGTTGTGATAAAAAAACTATTTTTGCCATAATATGTCAGATCACAATAATTACCCAATAAATGTATGCTGTTCATAATTTTATTATCAGACTGATAATATTGAAAAACCCCTAGGAGCGAGTTTTATTTTATTTTCTCATATTGAGAAAGCTAGCTCAATGTGTGCGACATCTTGTTTTCATCTCCCCATTCAAATTAAGCGCTTTCTTTTTGAATTTCGTAATGGTAGCAATGGATGTGTAAATATTATGATCAATAAATGAGGCAAATGTCAGACACCGGAAGATGATCAAAGAAACATTTTTTCTGCATAAAAATGCAGAATCCTGTGTTACTGTATGCGACCACTAAACATATTATTGCCTGCAACGTGATGCCATAAATAATAGTCCCATTTTCTTTTGTTTTGGTATTAATTGCTGTAAAGGTAGTCTGTTCGTAGTTCTGCCAGTCTTTGTGTACAAGAAAAATGACAAGTTTTATACAATTCTACGTAGAGCTAATGTAAGCATGTATGGTAATTTAAGCTGCAGGGTAATTTTTCAAGAAGGCAGAAATAAATAAGCTAAATTCCGGATTTCACGGACTGCTCTGTGAAACTTTCACATGGAGGAAAGAGGCTGAGGAAATATAATCAAGGGAACCTGATTAACCATCCGGAGATACATCAGCTCTGCCTGTCAATCCTGCCGCATCCTTAAACACTGACTAAAGGAGAAAGCTTACCTACCTGTTCACAGAAGAGACTGAACTGCATAACAGATGTGTCTATGCAGTAACCACAGTAGAATTTTCATAAATTACACTGTAGCAATAACAGGATGATAGCAATAACATAAAAGTGGAATTTATTGCATTGCATGAGCGGTAAATTTCTTTCCTTTTTTTCTTTTTGGGAAAAGCCTTTTATTTATACTTGTCATTTTTGCTACATTTAGAATGCCCAAACATATCTGTAGACCTGTCACGTCACTACAGTGCCCTGTATTAAATTGGGCAGGTGTGCCACTGCTCGACTGTAGCTCCGAGGACTGTAGTTCTCCTCGCTGTGCAGCCCGGAGGCTAAGCTGCGTGGCTGTCGCTGACCGCAGGTGCCCGGTCAGCCAGGGGAGGCGCTGTTGCGCGCTGAGATGGCCAAAACCCTCCTGACCGAAACCCTCCCTCCCTGGGAGACGCAGGGTTCCGAGCCGCACCCGCCGCCGGTGCAGTCGGGGTTCTAGTTCGTAAACACAGGGCCCATCGATTCGCAGACTGCTGCTTTTGCAGGGCGTACCACCCAGGAACCAAAATCCATTTCCATTGTACGTTTCGGCTTATTGAATTATTTGATTTAGTGCCGCCTCTATCAAATTCAATGAACCCCTGCGCGCTCCGTAGCTGGGGGGCTGTCTCAGAGCACGCCTCCCCCTTCGCGAGCACCTCGCCTCCCCGCAGACCCATCCAATAGCAGATATCTGAGCTTTAGCTACAGACACAATTTGGAGCGCGGACGTGCGGCCGCGCCGGGCCGAACCGCGCACTCGATTGATGCTGATTCCAGTTTGCGGGACGTCTGCTTTCTTTGCCTGGAAGTTCAGCGGCTGTCACAGGCCCCGGCCCGTTCCACCCTTTCACATTTCACAGCGTGCTTGAGATCCCGGAGCTGGAAGCTCTGCTTTTACTGCTTTTTAATTACGAACGAGTCGTTGATTCGTTAATGATTCAACTTCTAAATTGCAAAGATAATGTCACAAAGTGAGCACGATATGTGTGCTATTAACTATGTGTTTATTTGGCTGACATTATTCTCCTGTTTTGTTTGAAAATATGCAATATGTTAAGTTAACTGGAATTTTCTTTTTGTTTTTCCGTGGGTTTCCTGGCAATATATTGCTTGAACAGGTGCATCTTCTGGCTTGTATTTTGCCAACTAATCCTTAAATGGATTTTTAAAAGATTATATAACAGAAGGACATACATATTCCAAAAATGTTTTTCACATCAGGTTTAAGCTTTTTCTCAGGAATATCTACCCTGACCATGTGTTTGTTCTGTTTACTGACACTATAGTCAGGGAATGGACATTTACCCAAAACTTACATTAGAAAAACAAGCTTTATGTTGTGCATCCTGCTAAATCACTCTCAGGCAACAATCTGGATAAAATTCAGACCATACCAGTGCCAAATGTGGCACTGCAGAATGGTCTAAGGTACTGTCACCCAGAGGTATTTTTGGTTAGTTGCAAGTTTTTATTACTGTAAGTGACCTACTGATATTTAATTTCGGAAAGTGCTGAAAGCCAGAAGGTCTTTGTTGTGATCCTGCTTTGAGTCAGAAGAGTTAAGCCTGGCTGTCGACAGAGGAAAGGTAGCGAAAATGTCACCTGAAACCTCTACAAGAGCAGGGAAATCTGCTCCTCATCAAGACCGGCCCTCCTTTGACTCTGAAAGAAATCATCTGGCATGAAGCTTTAGCTAAAGCATTTAGAAAGCAGGAACCTATCACTGTGTAAACTGAACAAATGCGTTGTTTTAAGGAGCATTGACGAGTCTTCTTGATTTTCATGTGAATTCCTTTGTAGTTTCCAAAGCGTACAGAAGGTAGATAGAAAAAAGGAGTGCATTTCCTTAGATGAGCCCGGCGGTGAATCCGCTCTGCGCTGCGTGTAGGTGTTTCATGTTTTTTATTGAAGAATGTGGGCGCTCTCCCAGCTCAAAAATGCCTGCTGCCGGGAAGGAATACGGGGTATTTTTTTCATCGGCCCTTTTGATTTGGACTGAGAGCCAGAATAGATTGCAGAAAGGTTGATTCTCTGTTCAAACCTTGGGGGGGTTGGAGGGTGTGGGGGGGGAGAGGCGAGGAGGGAGGGTGTGCTGGCCAACTGTCTCCCAGAACAGAGGAATGCTGTAAGGAGGTATGACTCCAGCTGTTTATGAAATGTCCAGCATCCACTGTTAATGGAGAGCTCCTGTAATGAACTGATGGCCTGTAGTTCATTAGCTGCTTTAATGTTGTTAAGGTGAGAGAGACCGGGGAGCTGGCATCTCCCAGCTTCGCTAGCACATGCGCGTCGTGATCATATACGTCTCTCTCCCGTGCAGGTGAGATGGTCCGCCAGGCCAGGGTTCTGGCCCAGGCCACCTCCGACCTGGTGAACGCCATGAGGTCGGACGCCGAGGCGGAGATCGACGTGGACAACTCCAAGAAGCTGCTCGCCGCCGCCAAACTGCTGGCCGACGCCACCGCCAGGATGGTGGAGGCCGCGAAGGTACAGAGGCCAGATTAATTTCGGGTGTTGTTGTAACGAGCGTAATGGACCTGCTCAACTGCGGTTGTATCCGGGACTTCTGCTCATAGCAAGTAGCTTAAAGTCCAGGTGCTTCATATATCTAACACTAACACGACCAATCTATATTGTGCCTGTCCAAAAAAATTTATTTGGTTGGACTCATATCTCCTTCTTTCCCTCAGAAGTACAGGCAGGGCAGGGAAGGTTTGGAGGTTATCTCCCAAATTCTAAGGAAGAGTTTTTAATCTCCCTGCAGGTGCTGTAGTGTCAAATTTCCATAGTTTTTGTGTAAAGTGTCTTTGCCCTGGTCTTGTCCCGTGTTTGAAGGACAAGGCCAGGGCAGATCTATATCATAGAGCATGTGTTGCGCTGGCTGCGTTTATGATCACCTGAGTGTTTAGATTGATGCTGAGCACATGTGACCACTGTGGACCATACATGACCACTTTTGACTGCACACAGCTGCTATTGCCCACATGTAACTGCTGTCCAGGGCTGTCTTAGGTTCGTGCTACTTGTATTTGAATGCCTCTGTGACCATCGCCAGTGTCTATTTCATTTGAATTTCACTGACCGTTGACAGAAAAATGCTTTTTTCTGAAGAACATACAGAAATCATTTGAGATGGGGCTTTGAAATAGGTTTGACTTAATATCAGGCAGTGACACAGATATATGAATGTATATATGCGTATATGTCTGTGTGTGTTTCTCTGTGTCAGACAAAATAGCAGTGTAATAATTTTAGAAGTTCCCATTTAATTAAATTGTAGTCCGATTCATTTAGAAAGAATGCATTATGTTTATCGGTTGCCTTGTGGGTCAAGACGTATGGACATCATTCAGTTGGAGTGAAAATTGAAAGTCTTTGATTTAAAGCTTAGAGCTTTCCGATTCCTCTCTTGGAGAGAGGAATATGCCTCCTCTTCCTGCACTTATTGGTGGTGTCTTATTAGAGCAACAGAAAGTGCTTCTAAATCTTCTCTCTGCACGGCACACAAATAAAATAATGAGGGAATTATTCATTCGAAATATCCAGGCAAATGAAACGATAGCCGATAGCTTGTTAGATGCTTTTGATCTGTGACATATTAATCATGCTATCGCTGCCTTCATCAAGGAGAAGTGGGAATCCTGCCCTGGTGGTTACCTTGGCAACTGTCAAAAAAAAAGCAGACTGCACTCCATGCCTGTAAGTGTAAAGCACATTGCTTTGTGGTGCGTTCGGCGTGATGCTAAAGGAGGGTTTATTGTCTGCATATGACAGCTAATCCCCGCAGTGCAATAAGAGGAAACATTGTCGTTTTCAAGTATGAAGGGAGATCTGGCTGGAGCCTGTAATTTCTGCATGTGGGAAGTTTCCAGTCAATGGCTGCTTGAGAAGGCGCAGAACGCTAATGAACCAAGTAAGCCATAACATGGCTTTAATTTCTTTCTAGCTGTCTTGAGTGCCGTTTCATCGTATGGAACTGCACACTGCCATTACTGCCCAACTCTTCTTATGTTCATTTTGAGCCAATTTCGCTTTTCCTTTTTTCCTCCCAAACCCACTCTCCCAATACAGGAGAGCCTATTAGATGAGCAGGCGTCTGTGTTTCTCGTACACAATTTGCAAATGGCTGCTTCAACACAGTACCAGGCTCTGTCACTCAAGTGATTTTCGGATATGAAATTGTGAAATTAGAGGCCTTCGAATTACCTGCCAGAACCGCTAGGACGGAAGAAAAGTTTTTCATGAAGCAACTTTAATGTGAGGAACTCTTTTAAATATTGAACCTAAACAGCCCAAAGAGTTGCTGTAGCTCCTGAATAAGGAGGCTGCTTTAGTGGAGAAACAAGTAATTTGGTATTTTAATGTATGCGAATGTGAGGCATGCCCGGATATTAAATGCTCTAATTAACATTTGTCAGTTTATATACATCACCTGAAAGCATTGGTGGTATTAGATTCATGCAGAATGTTTTTTTGGTTTCTCTCTTTAGTTGATAAGATCGGGGCTGTTTTGCCAGTTAGTTACACAGCTGCCAGTTAATTAAGTGAATGGGATGGGGCTTAGCCTCAATGAATGCCAGCTAAAACAGAAACAATGGGCAGGGGAGTCTGCTGATGCCATTGGCCCGGGCGGATTTGTCAAGGCGTGGGGACTGGCAGAGGGCTCGGGGCGACTCCCGCTGAGATGTAATTGCGGCTTTCGGAAGGGAAGAGAGGAGAGCGCTGTGTGCAACAGGCAGAGGTTAAAGAGCGGCGGAAGAGGTTTCTCAATACGAGGAGCGTAGATACACGGGAAACGGGACAAAAGGGAAGGGGAAAACGTGGGTGTGGCACCATAAACGTTCAGGTCGCGCAGGATGCCGCTCGTGCTCTGCGACGCCCCCTGTCGGCGTGTCCGCCTTCTGCTGTTGACGCGTGTTTCCGTCCGCCAAGGGCGCCGCGGCCTACCCGGAGAACGAGGACCAGCAGCAGAGGCTGCGGGAGGCGGCCGAGGGGCTGCGCGTGGCCACCAACGCCGCCGCCCAGAACGCCATCAAGAAGCAAGCTGGATGACGCTCACCTGCCTGACTGACCTGAAGGCTGCTGAGCCGCCGACTGCACCTGCTGCTGACTGCTGACTGACTGACTGACAGCCGTCCCAGCTGCTGCAGCACTGAGGGGGACCCCTATCTCAGTTTAACACGGCCCGGCACCAGATGGGTCTGTTCAGGCTGTAATATTGCCTACAGAGATCCCATAATATTTCCAGAACCTAGGTCACAACATGGTATAATGAGAGATACTGCCTCTGGGCTGAATCTCATCAGAGATTTTAAGAGCTTGGAATATTTTTACATCACTAACATTTATCCGGCACTCTTATCTACATCCGACTTACACAGCTTTTTCTTTTCTTTTTTATAGCATTTTTATGTAGTTTCCATTTATGCGGCTGGGTATATGCTGGAGCCAGACAGGTTAAATACCTTGCTCAAGGGCGCAACAACAACGTCCTACCTGGGAATCAAACCCGCGACCTTTAAATAACAAGCCTCGTTCCCTGACCATTATACCGCCGTTAAAAGCCGGTGCGCTTTCGCCGAGCGCTCCTGTTTGTGCCCTCGACGGCGGGAAGCCCCGCTGCTGCGGCGCATTGGCTGCGCGGAGGAGGAGCCGGCGTAGCTGTGAAAAGTGCTCTGGAACCACTCAGAGACGCGCTCCGGGTTCAGCCTGTCTCCGCCAGGGGGATCCGGGCTCCTGCTTTGATCGCGCGCTGTCCTCGTCCGCCACGCAGCCCAGGGGGCGGGAGCGCTCGTGTGGGGAGACGCCACGAGCGCAGCCGACGCGCGTGCGTGCGCGAGGCTCCTCGGCGAAGGGGGGCAGAGCGGCGCGAACCTTTAATCAATGAGGAACCAAACAAAGGCTGCTGACTCGTCCGTTCCTTTTCACAGAGAATTACCTTCGGTTGTTTTTAAAAGAATATTTAATGCGCTGTTTGTTGTTGAAGCAAAGCTCTCTCTCTCTCTTTCTCTATCTCACTCTCTTCTCTCTGTCTCTCTCCCCCATGCTCTCTCTCTCTCTTTCTCTATCTCACTCTCTATCTCTGTCTCTTTCTCTCTGTTTCTCTCTCTCTCTCTCCCCCATGCTGTCTCTCTCTCCCTCTCCCTTTCTCTCTCTCTCCCCCCCATCGTGAGATCACTGGCGGAGTACTGATGTGTGTTTTGCTTTCTGAAGACAAAGATATTTCTGTTATTCAGGGTTTTTTTCCCCTTCCCCCAGAGCCTGTACACCCACAGAACATGGAATGTCTTTTTTTGCCCCCCACTTGAAAAGAATGCTGTTGGCCTGTCAGTGGAAATGTAATTGTGGGAGGGGGGCTTGCATTTCAAATTTCACATTCATTTTTTGGTGTTATTAACGATTAGGGGGTGAGAGGTCTCCATGTTCAGTCCCCCTTTGAAGAACAGGGTCATTTTGGGTTCTGTGGTTTTATTAGCAATGCAGGAATGTGAGTGAACTTCTGCCCAATTTGTAAAAATTCATTTTTCTTGGTTAAATTCATGAATAATAGCTGGGCCTTGTGATGTCTGTCACAAACTCTTCTGATGGCCCAGTCCAGCTGTCAGACAAGCGGGTGCCGTCTAGGTCACAAAGCCACTCTTTGTTTCTTCTTTCGCCTGAAGATCTGCGAACATCAGCTCTAGAATGTTCTACACACAAATTCATTAGTATTTATTCTGTGATCCATCTATTCGCTAAGTGCCCGGTGTGCCGTTTGTTTACTTCCTGCAGAATGCCGCCAAGCAGGCCGCGGCCGCAACCACGCAGACCATCGCCGCTTCCCAGAATGCAGCTACCTCCAACAAGAACACCGCGGCGCACCAGCAGCTGGTGCAGAGCTGCAAGGTAGAGAGCTGTGGGAGGCCGTGTTCATCCTCTGAGCTTTCTGTCTGCAGTGGTGATGCTTTATGAACCGGTCCTTACTAACATATACCTTCGCTGTTTTTTACATTTTTTATTGATATTGGACCAGAACATGGCTAAGACATTTGGATGACGGTTGTGTTTTCTTTGGTTGCAGTGTTATTTTATGCATGCTGAGTAGTTTCTTTTGTTTTGCATTTAAAGCTACACAGGGAAGGGTGTAGGTCAGTGGTCCTGAACGCAGGTTATGGAGAGCGATAGGTCTGCTAGTTCTCATTGCGACTCAGCGTTTAATCAATCAGGTTAAAGAAGTTGAGTGTACAGTTCACTCGCTTCTGTCAATTTCTTGGGGCTGAACCGTGGCAGCTCGTGAGCTGAAAATAGACGAGGCCAAAACTTACACCCCGTCAGTTCTCAGCTCAGCAGCTGCGGCTGGGTCTGAAGCAAGAAAAATAGCTTTATGCGTGTGTGCGTTCGTGTGTTTTCAGGTAGTGGCAGACCACATTCCTCAGCTGGTCCAGGGAGTCCGCAGCAGCCAGGCCCAGCCTGAGGACCTGAGTGCCCAGCTCACGCTCATCATTGCCAGCCAGAACTTCCTCCAGGTAACAGCTCAGGGGGAGCCCTCCACTGTTAAAGGCACTGAATGAACATTGGCTTCAGTTCAAATTCACCACCTCCGTCACGATACGGCTGTGACTGTTTTTTACCAGTACTTTTCATTTCTGTGCGCTCGTAAATATTTCTAAATCCTGTTGCTATTTGTGTCAATTCCTCTGAAAGCCTGGAAGTAAAATGGTGACGTCGGCGAAGTCGGCAGTCCCCACGGTGAACGACCAGGCGGCGGCCATGCAGCTGGGCCAGTGTGCCAAAAACCTGGCCACCTGCCTGGCGGAGCTCAGGACCGCTGCGCAGAAGGTATTCCCGCCTCCCTTTGTGGCCGTGATCTATGTGCCATGGAGCAGCGTGAGCCTTTTGTGCAGTTCAGCACCTCCCTGTAAATGCAGATGTTCTTTAAAGAGCGCGAGTCTCGTCTGCCGCATACTGTATTGTGGTCACTGGTCCTTATATTTGTGAATCGTGGAAACTCAAGCCAAACATGGCTGCCCTTTCTTGTTTTTTTTTTTTGTTTGTTTGTTTTTTTCAGCTACGACTATTCATTACAGCTAGGATGTACTTTTTTTCTCAGATTCAAAGAGTCTGCCAAAAGAGTGGAACGAGTATGCGGTTTCTTTTTACCTTTTAGGCCCACGAAGCCTGCGGTCCCATGGAAATAGACTCTGCCCTTACTTCGGTACAGACTCTGAAGAGTGAACTTCAGGACGCCAAGATGGCCGCCGCTGACGGGCAGCTTAAACCACTGCCTGGAGAATCGGTTAGTGCTGTATTTCCATAGGTGCGAGGAGAAGGTCTTCAGGAACAGCGAAATTTAAAACAAGTATGCTCCATGTTTGACACTTTGGTAATAAAACTAAAGAGCTGAAATTAAAATTAAAGGTCCAGGAATCTGAAAGCTGTAAATTCTTTGCTGATGTGTTGTTTTAAACCTTTTTTGCATTAACAAATGGGCCAGAAATATTTCAAAATGATTCTTGCAAAAAAATATGTAAAAGCCTGCGCCGAGATTGGCTTGTTTTCATCCTTGGCTAAATGGCAGGTTTTCAGTGGGTGGGGATTGCTGGGCACAATGTACCTCACTAAAATGCTGACCAGTGAAATCCTTTCTACTTGTAATATGGAAATGATGCTCTTGCCACTTGTGTGCGGGCAAGTTGGAAATGCCTTGCACCTTCACTGGATGCCGAAAAACAATTTTTATCAAAAATGATGGAACCCACAAGAAAGTATTTCATTTCTGGAGGCCCCTGGGCACAGCAATATTGTAATAACCCCATCAGTTTATATTTGTAGTGCACATTTTTGTGAGGACTTCACCATCTATCTGCAAAAACAGTGTGGCTTTGCTAGATGGCTAGTGCTGGTGCATGTTGCAGTGCCTTTCCTCCCTTCCCTCCCAACTGTTGCTGCTAAGTACTCTCCCCGTTTTCACAGAATAGACACATGATGGATCATAAGTAGGCCTACCTTTAGCTAGAGATAATTAAATAGCATTCAAGCTCAGATACGTGGAATCAAAGCCTTTTTTATTCAGGTGTAATGTCCAGTGAGTTTGAGACTGCTGTTGAGTATAATGTTAGTGTACAGTAGCTTGATGTTACAGCATTATTACACATAGAATGATATGCAGGTTTAACTATACGGTATTGCCTAGCTTATGTTGATTTCTTTCATGTTGTCTGGTAGTCTAATGTTACTGCTCGGGACAACCTGCTCTAACCTAGCTAGCGATGAAGAATGGTTTACATATGACATGTCGTACAGATATGAATATTAATTAGTGCAGGATATACGCCTACCCTGTCTTCATCTGCTGAACAGGTCACGATAATCTAATACTGTTTATTACAATTTAATGGTTAAAATTAGGTTAAAAACTTCTAAGAAATATTAAGAAGGCAATCGATTATCACTTCTAGTGAATATTACCACAATTTGAATCCTGTTTCCTGGACCTTTAAAGTATTTAAAAAACGAAAGCAAAATATGTTTTACAAGAAATCAATTCAATGCGTAATTTAAATGGGTTTGTATTTGGTCTGCCATTGATGGAGGTAATTGCTATTGATTACTGCATGCTACACTTTATGCTGTAGGGTTTTTAAATGTTACTTTGTTTACCTGTATTTCTCCTTCAGCTTGAAAAGTGTGCTCAAGACCTGGGAAGCACATCCAAGGCAGTGGGCTCCTCCATGGCCCAGCTGCTCACCTGTGCTGCACAAGGCAATGAGCACTACACAGGTACTGTACTATACTGGGACCTACACAATTACTGTACTGCACTGGGCCCTACACAGGTACTGTACTACACTGGGCCCTACACAGGTACTATACTACACTGGGCCCTGCACAGTACTGTACTTCACTGGGCCCTACACAGGTACTGTACTACACTGGGCCCTACACAGGTACTGTACTACACTGGTCCCTACACAGGTACTATACCACACTGTTCACTACACAGGTACCGTACTATACTGGGCCCTACACAGGTACTGTACTATACTGGGCCCTACACAGGTACTGTACTACACTGGGCCCTGCACAGGTACTGTACTACACTGGGCCCTACACAGGTACTGTACTATACTGGGCCCTACACAGGTACTGTACTACACTGGGCCCTGCGCAGGTACTGTTCTTCAAGGCAGTGAATACAAAAGAAACCCAATATATTATAAATTATTTGCTGTAAATGAATGATTCAGAATCTGCACTCGGGAGATGCACTTTACATTACATTACTGGCATTTGGGAGATGCTCTTATCCAGAGCAACTTACAATGGAATTTATTATGTATTATTTTTATATTTTTGGGATGGATTTCATTCTTTCTTTGAAAGGGAAACACCCTTGATGTTTATTCAGTTTTTTCTGATTGTGTGTGGGATGTTTTGTTGTAGTTAATGTTTCTGTTGCTCTGTATAAGTTTGCAAAGGCTCGTTCACAGAAATGACAGCACCCACCTAAAAATCATTCAGAGCCCATTTTTATTCTCATTTCGGGCGGTGCGTGCCTCCTGTGGGTGAGCTGTGTTGGATCCATTTCCGAAAGGCAGGGCGTGGGTGGGAGTAGGTGGACGTGGACTGCGGTCTCGATGAATGGGTCTTATTGTTCACAGCTGAGCAGTTCCCTGGTAGGGGACTCCAGAACATCGGAAAGCACCACAGCTCTCTTTGAAGCGAGCCGTCGGATGGCGGCCGGCAGAGGTGGTAAATTTGGGAACTGACACCTCCGCAGTGGGTACTTCTCCTGCTGAGCTTGCAGAGGAAGTTAGGAAATCCCACTCTAGAGGGCGAAACGGCATCAGCCACTTAGTGCTAACCGCCAGCCAGTACTGACATTGACTCATTTGTTCACCGGTAGCAAAGTTTAATAGAAAGTCAGTCGTACCCATTTTCGTTCTGGCAATATTGTTATCTGTGGATGTAGAATGATGACAGAGAGTGCGGGTGCTAATGATTTCAGTGCCCTGCCCTGGCTGATTAGAGTCTCTCAGAGGAATGGACGAAGATAGATTTGAATATTTTATTCTTCGTAAAAGAGCACCACTGATTCATCAGCTGAGCTGGGTGCAGTTTTTTCTGCCCATTAATCTTGTTTTCAGTAGATTAGCGGGTAAATGCAATTTGACGCCATTTTCCAAATCCCCTCCTTGCACTGTGTGTAAAAATGAAAGGTCAGATTCCCTGTGGTGCCTAATTTGATCTATCCAATTCATTTGAATGACATGGTGGGTGCTCTTTGATATGTCGTACCTTGATCTTCTTATCGAGTCTTCGTGTAAAGCCTAAGGGGGAACTATGTTGTTCTTTTTTCAGACATTTCCTCCCACTGCTCAGATCATGAAGGAGAGAATCTGTGTCTTCTGTTCTTAAGTGTTGGCTGCTTGATTTCTCACTACACTACTATTCATGTGGGAAAATTTATTCAATTTATGGATCCCCTGACTGTCTCCCTAAGTTATTATCAAATATAACCCGACCAGCCGTCTTGAATCCGGTTGTCCATTATTGAAGATGACAGAGAGGATGATTCTAAAGCAGAACATATTCTCCCCACAGTGAACTGTGTGAGATCACTGTGAAAGAAACTATTCCTTCTTTAATTTTTTTTTTTTTAATTTCACCAATGTCAAATGAACCACTATTGCTGATTCTGGAGCGCCGAAGACATGCATGTAACATGTCTCCACAGCTCCATTCCACAGTATGGTTGATAAGTCAGGTTTGTACAGACGAGCCACTTAATATGCAGATCAGTAGGCTAACCGACCAGCAGGGGTCACTGGTGTGCAATGAGACATGCTAAAACGGTCCCTCTCTGGGTGAGGCTAGCATCAGTTATGCATGGCTGGCTGACATCTGCAATGGCATGGTAGGAATTCAATACCGGACTGCGGGGTCCATCTATGCACTGGATCAGTGCCACAAAAGAATGAGTCACCTAGCAGTTCCTTGAAAATGTAAAAATAAATGATTGCTGCTTTTTGATTTTTCATGCACTCCATTACAGTAAAACTTCTGGGAAGTTTTTCAGTAAATGACATTACGGACCTGCCTCATTTCCTCCAACCCCTACTCTTTTGCACAGGTGTGGCTGCCAGGGAGACCGCCCAGGCCCTGAAGACCCTGGCCCAGTCCGCCCGGGGTGTGGCTGCCTCCACCACCGACCCCCAGTCAGCGGCGGCCATGTTGGATTCAGCCCGCGATGTCATGGAGGGCTCCGCCTTGCTGATCCACGAGGCCAAGCAGGCCCTGGTTGCCCCCGGCGATGCAGAGAGTCAGCAGAGGTTGGCGCAGGTGAGGAGGTGTGCTGTCCTGCCTCCAGCAGCCAAGATGGCTGACATGGGCTCCAGTCCAAGATCTTTCAGTTACCAAGCCATATCCCCACTTACTGTATGCCTCTGCTGCTTCTCTAGTGTAGTCCCATTGTTTCTGCTACTTCTCGTATGTCCAACAATTGCCCCCCGCCTTATTCTCATTTCATTTTTATAAACCACAGCTTCCCAGACTCTGTGCTGGAACCTTCCGCATGCTGATTTTCATTCCATTCTATCAATCGATAAATGTTGTCTAAAACAAATAGCTTTACTCCTTATAGATTCATTTTTAACATAAGTCAGGTTTGGCTCATTGTCATTTGCTTTGTTTTTGAACTTCTCGTTCTCCATTATCATTGATGACCTGTCCGAACTGCGAACGTTTACTGTAACTCTGAATACATATGTCACTATCAATTTGTCACACAAGGGCAATGTCTTTCTGAAGCAATGATTTGCCTCAGAGTAAATCACATAAAATGAATGCATTAGTTGAATTAATCTGCCTGATTAATTCTCAGATGAGTTTGGGATATTAATTCTTCATGGCGCGTGTTTCTCTTTCTGACATGTTTGTAGCCTGAGGGGGTTAATCATCATAACTGTGTCATTCAGAATGCCAAACAGCATGTTACACTGGGGGAATCGTGATTACAGTTCAGGTAGAATGGAAACAAGCATCCACAGAGGGGTACAAGGACCGGGGGTTTTTGAGAACCTGTTTAACATGTTCCTGTTTCGCTCCCCTCTAGTCCAGGGGTGTCCAGTGCTGCTCGTTGAGAGCCGTGGCATCTCCTGTGCGTGAGTTAATTGTTATATTCCTGCAGACCCTGTGGCTCTCCAGGGCCGGAGTTAGACATCCGTGCTGTAGTCTCCTCAGGTGCTCGGTCTTGAGCGTTATTCCAGAATGTTATTATCCAATGTTATTCCATACCACTACAGCGTTCCCATTTCTTCCCGCAGCCCTCAACCCCGTTATGGATTTGACAGAAGCGAACGTTAGCCGTTTCAGTTACTGTACTTGATTGATTTTCCTCTCCTCGGCTGATTTGTATTTGAAATGTGACAACACCCCTAGAGGCCCGAGGCGGAAGTGCAGCGGGGTGAGCCGGCTCACGTTCCCCTGCCCTCTGGGTTACAGGTCGCCAAGGCCGTGTCTCACTCGCTGAATAACTGCGTGAACTGCCTGCCGGGACAGAAGGACGTGGACATGGCCCTGAAGAGCATCGGGGAGTCCAGCAAGAAGCTGCTGGTGGATACTGTGAGTGAAGGAGACGGGGCGGGGCTCGAGCGCCGCTCCGTTCGAAAATCAGCATGAAAAATTCACGTGATGGAGAAAACCTGGATATTATATCGTTATCGTTATCCAACTTTATGAATCCAGTTTACGGAACCGTTTTGTCATATTTCAAATATGTTTCCCATCAGACTCAGCCTGTCGGTCTTGTATCCAAGTAAAGTGCTATTCCATGGAGCGAAGATTAGTATCAAATTCTAACCGTGCTAGTACTGTCTGTAGCAGGCAGTCGCAGAGTGCAACGGATAATTGTGTAAAATGGTGTCCCAGATGGAGAGGTTTCATTTCGCAGGATATCCCCGCTGCTCACATAATCGGGATCTTCTGGTCAGTCACACACCTGCAGCCTTCTGCTCTAAAAAAGGACTGCACAGCTCAGTAGGATAGCGAACAAAAAAATCATGGTTCTGCAACTTTGTGGATCAGCAAATAAAATGTACATTCCAAATCAGATGACAGAGGAGAACACTACAAAGTCCATATAACCTTATGAATCTGCTGGCACTGATGTCACGCGGGCCCGCCTTTTTCTGTGTCTAGCTCCCCCCCTCCACCAAGTCCTTCCAGGAGGCCCAAGGCGACCTCAACCAGACGGCCGCCGACCTCAACCATTCAGCCGGGGAGGTGGTCCATGCGTCCCGGGGCACCAGCAGCCAGTTGGCCGTGGCCTCTGGGAAATTTGGGGAGCACTTCGACGAGTTCCTTGACGCTGGCATCGAGATGGCGGGCCACACCCAGGTGAGAGCGTTCCTCCACCCTTCTGGGCTCTAGGTCTGTTGCCTGCTGTGCCATCCAGTGGATTGTATTTATTTCTGCTTGGACTAAGCTCCTGCTCACATCTCTATCTGGGTGGTGTTTTTCATTCAAGCTCCCACACCCCTCCCCCCAACCTTTCTTTAGATGGTCTTTGTGTTGATGGCACGACTCAGCAACACATGACTGCATCTTGGATGGTATTTGGGGTCAATACCTTGTGCATATCTGTACCAGAAGGTGTTTGGGTTCAAGTCCCCTTAAATATTCACGTCCAGATGGCCTTTCTGACTGCTGTGGGCCAAGTTGTGATGGCTGTGTTTATGTGCCTTTCTAAGCCATTGGCGGAACAGCTTGCTTCTTTTGAGCATTCATAATTCATGATTATGAACGTGAAGAAGCAGGGGATTACAAAGTCTTCATATCGTCGACGCTTTTCTGGTTTCTGATTCACTGGATCGTCGGACGTTTTTTGGTGTAATTGACTTAGACGTCTGCGAGTCCCTTGGAGCATGAGAAAAGTGGGTTATAATAAGATCGCTGATGAAGTTCCCCTCATGGCTGGTTGCTAATTTGGGATGAGCGTCTGGGAGGAAAGCAGATGTGGAGTGACACACTGATCAGCAGATCAGTCATCGGTGACTCCTACTGGCAGCACTGCTCCATTAGAGCAGTAATATGGACTGAGTGATGGAGGCACCAGGCATTGGCACAGACCTGATATATAACCCTACACCAGCATTAAAGGGGCTAATGCATTAGCCTACAACAGCATTAAAGGGCCTGTGCAGCATTATAGGGCCTGTTTCAGATGACATCACTCCTCAATACTTTCTCTGCTGTTCTCTTTTACCTTGAATTAGGTGGTGAATTGGGGGGGGGGGGACGTGTTCTATAATGAATGGCTAGCCTGGGTGTCTTGAATAAATATGTCTCCTGGTTAACCCCAGCCTCAGGGGTCATGTTGATAGGGCATCTTGGTATTAGAGTGCGTTCATATGGGCAAAGTGTATGTGCATTATTGTGGTTTTTTTCCAATAACAACTATCAAAATAATGAATGAAAAACATTTTGCAAAGCGAAGCCAAATGGTTCGCCCAAAGCGTTTGTTGCAACCCAGTTAGCCAAAATCAAGCAAGAAAATGATGAAGTGACAGCCATACCTCTGAGAAACACACGCAATATCCTAATACCGACTGACCTGCTTTGATTTTCGCCATGAAAATGCTCTGTTCTAATGTCTGTAGATCTGTTAGACTGTAGGCTAATAGCAGTGAAACAGCCCATGGGCTATGTGTGTGTGTCTTCAGTGCCCCTGTGCCGTCGGTAAATGCTGGTTGTGGTTTACCTTGGTAGAGCACAGAGGACCAGATCCAGGTGATTGGGAACCTAAAAAGCATCTCCATGGCCTCCAGCAAGCTGCTCCTGGCTGCCAAGTCGCTTTCAGTGGACCCTGGGGCAGCCAACGCCAAAAACCTACTGGCAGCTGCTGCCAGGTGAGATGCTGGGCAAGCCATGACCCCTGTCTGACCCCTGAATGACCCCTGTCTGGCCCCCGTGTGGCCCTATATGGCCCTGCATGGACCTGTATCAGTTATAATTCAGAGGTTAAGTCTTACCTGTTAATGATAGTGGGAGGAAGTTGGTAAGAAATCTATTTGCCAAAACTAAATTTACATTTGCCTCGGTATGACAAAGTTAACTGTGATATGAAGTGTGTAAAATTTTTTTAAAAACCATAGCATTTAACTTATTATCTTGTATTGTCAGAAATCATTTTACTAAGCATTGGATTAAGATTCAGTTAGATGTGTGAGCGAGTGTGATGCAGATATAATAGGTGTGATATAATATGCGATGCTGGTTCAGTAGACAGTGGCTGATCAGTGCTGCTGTGTTTGTGTTTCAGAGCAGTGACAGAGAGCATTAACCAGCTCATCACACTGTGTACCCAGCAGGCCCCGGGGCAAAAGGAGTGTGACAACGCCCTGCGAGAGCTGGAGGTACGGTACAAACACGTTAAAGATGAACGTCACATGCATGCAACATGAAGCTAACGCGCGACTCTACATGTGCTCACAGCCACACGTACACACAAGATGCATAAAATACAGTGTGTCTCTTATACCCACACACATACAGTAACATACACACACATTCCCTGAGCTCAGAATAGCTTCTTCCCACACCCTGCGTACGCAGGCTGTTTTCTCCTGTGAAGAGAAGCTTTCATCCGGGAAGAGTCACAGGACTGATCCGGCGTAATGAAAAAGATTTTGAGCAGACGTGAGAATTTCCTGTTCAGACGGCGCAGGGCTCTGATTTCCCAGCTCTGGGCTCACAAGTTTATTTTCTGTGTTTATTTGGATCCCCATTATCTGTTCCACATGCGGCAGGTACTCTTCCTGGGGTCCCCGGGAAACATAAGAACACACAACATTTTACAGAACACAACAGTAATAGCCTGCAGATATGTGATGATGTGGGACTCGGTTATATTAAAGCAGACCAGGTTAGAACATTGTGTAATTTGTCATGGGTTGTGTGTGTTTGCTTTGCTTTCCTGTTTGTGGACAGTGGGGCTTTAGCCACTTTCCAGGCCAGTGGGTGAAAGCTGCTTTGTAGGCTGGCCTTTAATACATGGTAAATAGGCCTGGGAATGTAGTCAGCTACCATTCTCAAAAGCTTCCTATTGAGGTTGTCAATACTTGGCTGTTTATAATTTTAATGGACAATAATGAAAATAGTAACTTTTATCCATTACATTTTTTAATGTAGGGCTCAGATGATTCACTCTGCTGTTTTATGAATGTATTGCCTTGGTTTATGTTATTAGTGAAAAGAAGCCATTGAATTGATTATTGGTGTGAAAAGGTTTTGTATTGAATGAGCCATCAATGAAGATTTCAGTCTGTGAGATTCAATGAAATGGCAGTCTGTCACACATTGACAGTGAAATGGTTACAATGAGGGGCCACAGCAGTTTTTAGTGAGTGTTAAGTGTCAGTGATAAGTATTAGTAGTCCGTCCTCACCATGGTAGGTGTTTCAAATTGAAGCGGGAAAAGAGCCAGTCTGCTAGTTTTCACACATTTCTCAGTCTCCTTCCTCCACTCTTTCCTTCGTCCCCCTCTCCTCCTTTCGGCAGGCAGTGAAAGGGATGCTGGAGAACCCCAACGAGCCGGTCAGCGACCTGTCCTACTTCGACTGCATCGAGAGCGTGATGGAGAACTCCAAGGTACGGGCGCCGAGACCGAGCGTGTGCCCCGTCCTCGAACGAGGCACGGTCAGGGGGGGCGCCTGGCCCATGAGCTGACCCTGTCCCGTTCCGTTTCGCCCGCCAGGTGCTGGGGGAGTCCATGGCGGGCATGTCCCAGAACTGCAAGACGGGCGACGTGCCCGCGTTCGGGGAGTGCGTGTCCGGAGCTTCCAAAGCGCTGTGCGGACTGACCGAGGCCGCCGGGCAGGTGAGGCCCGCGTCCCGCGCCCGTTTGCCGTGGCAGCGCCGGATACGGCGAGCCCTGTGGCTGCCATGAAGCTGAAACGCGTAGCCATCGTTTCTGGTCAAGTTCCCCGGCTGTGTTATGTTCCCAAGCTCCGCCTTTCATTTGCGGTTTATTTTTAAGACGAGCCTCGTTTGTGCAGTAGCTCGCCGTATCCCCACGGAAAAAACCCTCTTATATGCGAAAGCTTCTCTCTCTGATTGGTTTGCTCCACCTAACCTCTCTCTCCTCCGTCCCCCCAACCCCTCTCAGGCCTCTTATCTGGTGGGCGTGTCTGACCCCAACAGCCAGGCGGGTCACCAGGGGCTGGTGGATCCCATCCAGTTTGCGAGAGCCAATCAAGCCATCCAGATGGCCTGCCAGAACTTGGTGGACCCCGGCAGCAGCCCGTCCCAAGTGAGTGCGCACTGGCAAAATGGCAACAGCTGCAATTTACAGGTTCCCCGTGCACTGTCCCTCTGAAAAGCTGGGACCGGGCTGCCTCATTATGTCCCCTCATTACGGCAGTCATGCAGTGCGGTCTGCCTGGCGCTCCAGCCCTGCTGTAGAGAAGTGAAGTCGCAGCGTGTGGGGGCCCATCTCCCCTGTTATCCCGCTGTCCGCGCGAGCTGGAAGCCTCTCGTTAGCGCTGCATTACGGGGCCGGCGCTTTTGTCTGTGCCCTCAGGTGCTCTCCGCGGCCACCATCGTCGCCAAGCACACCTCGGCCCTGTGCAACGCCTGCCGCCTGGCCTCCTCCAAAACCACCAACCCCGTGGCTAAGAGGCACTTTGTCCAGTCCGCCAAGGAGGTGGCCAACAGCACCGCTAACCTCGTCAAAACCATAAAGGTCAGAGTCCTGCCCAAATGCTACCGTCGCCATGGTTTCCCGCTTCTATCAATGTTTCAGGATGTTTCAGTGGTAATGAAATGGGCACTGTGTGTGTGTGTGTGTGTGTGTCTGCGCGCGCGGGTGTGTGTGTGTGTGAAATCTGTGTGGCTCATACTTGTGTGTCTTCTCCAGGCGCTTGATGGGGACTTCTCAGAAGAAAACAGGGACAGGTGTCGAGTTGCCACAGCACCACTCATCGAGGCTGTGGAGAACCTGACGGCTTTCTCCTCCAACCCAGAGTTCGCCAGCATTCCTGCACAGATCAGCAATGAGGTAGGTGCCCTATTTGTGTGTGTCTGTCTGTCTGTCTTTCTGTCTATAAACATGCATGCGAGCCTCTGTGTGTATGTGTGTCTGTACATATTTCGCCTAAATGCGGTCATACAGTATGTATGTGTGTGTGTGTGTGCGTGTGTCTGTCTGTCTGTCTGTCTGTCTGTCTATCTATAAGCGTGCATGCGTGCCTTCGTGTGTGTGTGTGTATTTTGCCTAAATGCGGTCATACAGTATGTATGTGTATGTGTGTGTGTGTGTGTGTAGTTTGCCTAAATGCAGTCATACAGTATGTAAGTATGTGTATGTGTGTGTGTGTGTATGACAGATATCCAGGCCCAGTGCTAAAGGGAATTTATGCCCTGCCTTTCCCGTTCATCGTCACAGTTAGTGGCTGTTTGCCTTTATTAGCTGCTGCTGTTTGTCTCAGGATTAGTTATCAGGCTTGTTTGTATTCGTAATGCTTTGTTGACACTGTACCATAAAACAGACTCTCAAGCAGCTACCAGGGGTTTCCTTCATGCACTGGAGCCTTGCGAGCATCCTTTGAAGTGGGGATTCTGATACAGAGCCAAAGTAAATGAACTTGCCGTCTCATTTTGAAAGTAAACTGAGGAATAAGTTTGTCCTCTTAAGTTGGTTGTAAGTGAAATGTGTATAGTAAGGCAGGACTGAGGCAGATTTTGCAGAGCAGTGTATCTTAGGTATTCCCGTAAAAAAAGGTTTAGCACCTTCTTTTAATTATTGGCCTGTGTATACGTGCGGCGGCTTTTTCTCTCCTGCTGCTCGTATTGCGCTTGTTAGCGTAACCGTTTGGCGAGTCTAAGTTCATCACCCCAGCAGGTCTGGTGTGGGGAGCTGGGTTTTTAGCGTAGCTCTGTGCATTGAGTTGCCCGTTATGTTCCAGTTTTGTGTTGCTTTGGCACATTTAGGGGAGTGCTGAGAGAAGCAGTCCCCAATCTTTCACTAGCTAAGTTAATTAGACGTGTGCACCTAGCTTTGGCCAGAGAGCCCATAAATCACATGTTGTTCAGGAGAACGATTTCTTTTTCTGGCCCAGGAAGTTGAGTTCAACTCTGTAAATGTGATGGAAGCTGTTGATGCATATTCTTTCAACCAGTAGTGCTCTGCTCATTACTGCACAGATCAGGAAGGAGGTAGTGGGTAGGATGTGTGAGCGTGCCTGCTTACGTGCATGTGTGCGTGCGTGTGTGTTAGTGTGAATGTATATGCATATGTGTACATGTGCATGTGTGTTTTGTTTCTGCTGCAGTGCTACACAGTGTGTGTCCTGCCCCCCCACCCCCCCCCCCACACCCACCCAGGGTTCAGCTGCTCAGGAGCCCATCCTGCGGTCGGCGTGTGCCATGCTGGACAGCTCCACCCAGCTGCTCGACACTGCCCGCTCGCTCGTCATCAACCCCAAGGACCCGCCTACCTGGTCCGTCTTGGCTGGCCACTCCCGCACCGTGTCCGACTCCATCAAGAGCCTCATCACCGCCATCAGGTATGCACAGCGCCCCTAGTGGCCGCCTGGTCTCCCTGCATTTGTCTCTCCTGTTAAACTTGGAGATATGGTTTGGACAGGGAATCTAGTGTTATATAAACACACTCTCACTCTCACACACACACACACACACACACAGCCCATAATATCCCCATCCTCCTGCTCCCAGGGACAAAGCCCCAGGTCAGAGGGAGTGCGACTACTCCATCGACAGCATTAACAAGTGCATCCGGGACATCGAGCAGGCCTCTCTGGCTGCTGTCAGCCAGAGTCTGCCCACACGAGATGACATCTCGCTGGAGGTAAATCTCTCTCTCTCTCTCTCTCTCTCTCTCTCTCTCTCTCTGTCTCTTTCTCTCTCTCTCTCTCTCTCTGTCTCTTTCTCTCTCTCTCTCTCTCTTTCTCTCTCTCTCTCTCTCTCTCTCTCTCTCTCTTTCTCTGTCTTTCTCTGTTTTTCTCTCTCGCTCCCTCTCTCTCTCTCTCTGTCGCACAAACCAGCAGCTGCTGTGAAAAGCAGCTTTCACAATAAGCTTCATCATCGAGGAGCCGTTGGCACTCGGACATGTCTGTGAGCCATGAGTGCATGGTGTTCATTTCTTAAGCGGTATAAAACATGACAGCTCAATATTCGTAACCAGACAACATCTGCATGCCGGAGAGAGGCTCCGTGTTTCCGCCAGCGTCCAAATAATGGCCGTGTCAGTCATCCCACCCTAAGCCTCACTTCCTCGGGCACCAGCCAAGGCGGGAGTGTAAACACCTTCATATTTCCTGTCATAGGAACTTCCGTTCCCTTTAATCTGCTCTGGCGATATGTAGCGCTGCAGAAAGGGGGTTCTCTTTCTTTAACACCAAGCTATCCCATAAGGCTTTGCAGGACCAGCTGACATCTGCAGTGCAGGAGATCGGCCATCTCATTGACCCCATCATGACAGCCGCAAGGGGCGAGGCCGCCCAGCTGGGGCACAAGGTAAACACGGTGTTTTACGTTAAAATAGAGTGAGAGGGTGTATATGTGTCTGTGTGTCTGTGTGTGTGTGTGTGTGTCTGTGTGTCTGTGTGTCTGTGTGACTGTGTGTGTCTGTATGTAACACTCAGCTGATGCACAGCAGCCATTTTGTAACACTGTGGTTGGGGTGAAATGTTAAGCACTGCCTGGTGTCCGGCTGCAGCACATATCAGTGTGCCGGGTGATTGATTGGCGGGTGTCATTGCGCCCCAGGTGACTCAGCTGGCCAGTTACTTTGAGCCCCTGGTTGTGGCCTCGGTGGGCATGGCCTCTAAGCTCCTGGACCACCAGCAGCAGATGATCGTGTTGGACCAGACCAAGACCCTGGCAGAGTCCTCCCTTCAGATGCTGTACGCTGCCAAGGAAGGAGGGGGTAACCCAAAAGTACGGCTGCCACCCTCACCTTACTTACCTTATCTTAAAAACTACTGTCTGCAACTGACATTAGTCTCAGTGTTCAGTAACTAACGCTCAATCATGTGCAGGCATTGCGTAACCTACATTCAGTCTCAGTGTTGAGTTACAGACACTGAGTCCCAGTCTTCTGCAGATGTGGAGCAACAGACATTACGTCTTAATCATGTGCAGGTGTTCAGTAACTGCCATTAAGTCTTAGTGATGCGCAGGTGTTCAGTGACGCCCTTCTCCCCGTCCAGGCGTGCCACACCCATGACGCCATCGCCGAGGCTGCCCAGCTGATGAGGGAGGCGGTCGATGACATCATGGTAACCCTGAACGAGGCAGCCAGCGAGGGCGGCATGGTGGGAGGGATGGTGGAGTCCATCGCAGAAGCCATGGGCAGGGTATGTATCCAGCCCTGAGAATCACTGAGCCTATCTGGACCCACTAAAGCTGGTGGGATGCAGAGAAGATGAACACAGCCAGTTTCAGTGTGTAGCGCCCTCAAGAATGAACATGGCTCACTTGGCCGGCGTGCAGACAGAGTACTGTGCAGGCCGATGTACTGCACTACATGTTCCCTGAAAATTCTCACATTTGGAAAAAAATCTATATCAGGGTTTCAAAATTCTTGAAAAATAGCATAGTATTTTCAGGTGTTTTACAGCGTTTTAATAGACGTTATTGGCAAATTTTGGTCATTATCTTGAAAAGCTTTCTCTGTGTGATTTATATTAATCATGAAACTGGTCCTGGGTTAGAATCCTCTTTCTACTGAAATGTGGTTTGCATTGCTGGGGGGCAGCATTTGTTTTCAGGAATACTGAGGAATTTTGGATTGCTCTATTTGTGAACTGCAATACTTGTGATGTACCCTATTGTAGTTTTCAAATTAGATTTTGTGCTGTTGGTAAGATTGTTGAACCCAAGACTATTTGATGCATTTGATAAGCCTCATCACGCCAGGAGGAGTTCCTGTTAGTGGTCAGTCAAGCAGAGGGACACTGGCAAAGCATGTTTTTGAATGAGGCTAAATTAATAGCCAATTCAACGAGCGCACGCAAGCCTGAACGCTTAATTTCTGTCAAATTTAGACATTTTCTCTTTAGCTCCCTTCTGAGGTACATCAGGCACAAATCAAAATATTCAAAAATGAAAGAAGTCATTAAATAACTAATTGCTTGTAAAAGGACTTCAGCAGCTCCCACTGGTTCGTTTCCTGTATTAGTGAAGGACATTTGTCCCGTGTTTAAAACACGGTTATCTGATTTACATTAAGAGAATTTCTGATGCATGCTTCACTGATGTTCATTTTGAAAATTAGGTGAAGAGGAGAGTAAAATTCAGTTTCATTAATTTGAGTAATCGCCCTACAAATCAGACCTCAATAATGCATCACACATCTAATTTAGCCTCCTTCCTGCTAATAGCTACTCATAGGCTAGTTCATATTAAGCCAATGGTGCAGCTCTAACTGAGTGATACATATTTACCAGCATGCATTTCACCGGGAGAGTAGCTGAGAGACATGTTCAATCATAATTTGGTCGGTTATTTAGTTTATGAATGTGCTGTTCTTCTGCTGTGCTTCCCTTCTTTTTCCACGTTACCCCTCGATTGCCTTTCGTGGGGTCGGGGAATGAATTTCCAGTTGCGCGACGACCTGGTTGTGAAACGGCACTGTAGAAATTAAAGATTGATTGGTCGGGCGGCCGGTTTATTGATTGGTCAATTAGCCGATTGATTGAACGTCTCTCCTCCCCAGCTGGACGAAGGCACGCCCCCGGAGCCGGAGGGCTCCTTTGTGGACTACCAGACGACGATGGTGAAGTACTCCAAAGCCATCGCAGTCACCGCCCAGGAGATGGTGAGGGGGGGGGGGGGGGGGCGAGGAGAAAGCGAAGCACATAAACACACAGCTGAGCTAGTCTCAGGCGCACGGGGAATAAGTCATCTGTGAGGAAACGGTGCCTCCTCTCTGCTGCTCCTCCCTGGAGACAGAGCCTTCTGCTCGACTCAATCACTGAGAGCGTGCGCGCGTGCATTCAGGAACTGTGTTTCGGTTCTGTGCTTCACATGGGTAATTTACAGGTTTTATTTACCTCTAATGATATTGAGTTACATATCTGCTCGCTGCTCAGGAAATGATGTTGGCCAGGTCTGCCACTATTACTCATATAAATCAGGTGAATGCACGTATTTTCTCAGAGAAGATCTGCTAAATAAATGTAGTGTAAGTGCGGGGGGACTGAGGACACGTTTGTACCAAGTTCTACTTCAACCCGTGATAGTCTTTATTCGTGGTGGCTTACAACAAAGGTTCCCACATTTTAATCTCATGGCCTTCTGAAGCAACCTGGTCACATAGCTCACTCAACCTAAAATGTTTAGCATTCTACACCTTTACCTAATCCCCACTACAGGCTGCAGTGCACTGATTATTTAACACTCTAGCACAGGGAAACATGTCTGTATTGTGATAATTACATTGTGGGCCTATAGAAGATATACAGCTTCGTTTAGTTTGTATACCTGCATTTCAAGTACAATTTCAATTAAAAGTTTAATTTAAAAAGTCCTAAATTAATGTTTGAAAAATTTAACATGGAATTAATGAGTGCAATCATATTATTATTAGCAAAGTTGTGTAAACCAACTTTCGCAGTAATGTTTTGTGCTTTTGACTTAGATGGCGAAGTCCGTGACCAGCCCGGAGGAGCTGGGCGGCCTGGCCTCTCAGGTGACCGCAGACTACGGCCAGCTGGCCCTGCAGGGACGACTGGCGGCCGCCACAGCAGAGCCAGAGGAGGTGAGCGTCAACGCATCAGCTCGGCCTCGCTATAGGAAATCTGTCTTATTTAGCTAACGGGTAAAAAGCACACCCCCTGTGCAGACTCCTAGGGGCAGTGGTGTACAGGAGACGTTTGTTCTATTTATTGGAATGTAGATACATTACAAAGCTGTTTAAATACAGATTGCCAGATTTGAAGATGCAGCATGTGAATACCTTTCACACTTTTTCACATGCTTTTTTTCACATGTACAGCAAGGGAGATAATTTTTTTTTTTTTTTGCGGGACCAGAGGAACTGAGAATCATTCACTGATATTAGGTGACTGTGACGAACCATCACCACGTGGCTAACATGCTCCAATATTCAGCATGGCCTTGGCAGCGTAGTGTAATTAGTGGCAGTACTGCATAGTGGTTATGGGACTGGGCTTGTAACTCCAAGGTTGCAGGTTTGATTCCCAGATGGCGAGAGATTCCTCTGCTCTTGCACTCTGGAGCAAAGTTCTGAACTTGAATTGCTTCAGTAAGTATCCAGCTGTAAATGGATTGCATATAAAGATCGTAAGCTGTGTTAGTCGCTCTGGATAAGTGTAAGTGCGTCCGCTAAATGCCTTAAATGTAAAAAATAAATAAATAAAATGGCCAGAAATTCCAGTGGGCTTTATAAAAGTAAAAAAAATCCCCAAAAGACACATCCATTTCCACTTTAATGAGCAGCTCTTCTGTGCTCATGCACTCCCAGCTGTGGTCTACATACCTTATGCAAGTACCCAGGGGGGTGCCATACGCTTCCATTTCATGGAACTGCCACTTACTGATTTGTTAATAAGAAGGTTTGTCTCACCGCGAGCAACTGCAAAAAAGCGTATTTGACGGAACATTGTGCCCAAGTCTGTTCCAACACCCCCGCAGTCTGTGCTGTAGGTGAAGAGGGGGTGGGGGGTGGCAGGGGGGGCGAATGCGCGCGTGGAGAAAGCTGTCTGATAGTCACAAGCCTTTAGCAAAAGGCTTTTACATAAGACTGCTTTAAAGACCCTGTTACCATAGCGACTCCATATTCCAAACCTAGACTGTCTATAGTAGCGTTCGCGGCGAAGAGACACCTCACCCACGATGCCTCTGTATGTAAATGCGTGATGTGGTGGCGTCAGTCCCCTCTTATGAAATGCTGGAAATACATTTCGTGAAGTACGCTGCTTGCTGCTGATGAGGTGCCGTTGATGAGGTGTGGAGGGCTTGTGAATCAGGTGCGGGCTGGTCGCAGGTCGGGAAGAGAGATTCTGAACGTGTGTGAAGGTGAACGGTGAGTGGAGGAGTACATTCTGATTGGGTGAATGGACTCAGACCCCGGTCGCTGGCTCCATTTTGCAGATCGGGTTCCAGATAAAGACTCGGGTCCAGGAGCTGGGCCACGGCTGCATCTTCCTGGTCCAGAAGGCGGGCGCCCTGCAGGTGACCCCCACGGACAGCTTCACCAAGAGGGAGCTCATCGAGTGCGCACGCGCCGTCACCGAAAAGGTAGGCCTGCCAGAGCGCCCCCTTGGAGAGTGGAGGACTGATGACGAAACGCGTTAAAAAATAAAGAAGTCATTTTTCTCTAAGATTAGCTAAATGCCTACCACTGGAGTCTCAACTGATACGTGTAATTGGGATACGCAGCCTGATGAAGCTACAAGATGTACTGAACAACCGGCAGCAAGCTGAACGGTGCTCCACTTCAATTACTTGAGCAATTACTGTAAAAAGTATGTTTATTCATGGCTTTTTTGTGTTCGTTTTTGAGGATGCTTGCGCGCCGGAACCTTCCGGGTTTCTGCCGTCCGTGGCCTGCCGGCTTTCAGCGCTTTTCCGGGTCTCCGTGGGCTCCATTAGCATTTCCCTCGCTCAGTCGCGCCCGGTGCTTGATTTGATTTGGGGCTTGTTTCAGACGTGAATAATTTGTAGGATGGCGTGTAAGGAGAGCTGAACCCTGAAGCTCCGCTGAATGCTTTTCTCCTTGCCCCTCGTGGGCTTTTAGAGATGGCAGATGTCGGCTCTTTGTACGTTTGTTTAGCCCTCATCCTGGAGGACTTGCGTGGCATTGCGTGTTATCCTTTTACGCAGGCAGATATGCCCGAATGCAGTTAAGGTTAACTGTCTCACTTAGGGCTGCTCAGGTGGCACATCCAGCTAAAGTGATTAGAGTGTTAAACCCTGACCACGGCAGCGTGGACCTGGAACAGGAGTCCCGCTAACTGGCTCTAGCGCCGCTCCGTAAGGGAGCGGTTCAGTCGCCCGGTTAACTCCAGCTCATCTCGCGCTGCCTGCACCAGCCGCACAGATTCAGTGATTACACAGCTCAGCGGGTGCCCTGCAGTTTGGATAGAACCTGTGGAAAGGCTCATTAGGTGACACAAAATTCTGGAAAAAATAGGGGTTAACTACTAAAAGTATACAACATAACCTGTGAGCTGAACCTACTTGAACTTTTACATCATATTGGACAGTACATGTTACTTTTTCAATGTTTATTGTTCTTGTTTATTGAAGTATTTTCATGGCTTCAGTCTGTTAAATATAACTGCTAGTGCAGTGAAATTTATTCAGGTTGTTCCAAAATGGAGCTATTAGATTAAAGAGGAGAGTGTGGGCTATGAATCTGGTCTGGAAAGTAATGGGGCCCGTTTGGAAATGACAGAGCGGCAGTTACAAAAAGCGCGCTCCATTGTGACATCACCGCACCCCGCCCCCAGGTCTCCATGGTGCTGTCGGCCCTGCAGGCAGGGAACAAGGGGACACAGGCCTGCATCACGGCCGCCGGCGCCGTCACCGGGATCATCGCAGACCTGGACACCACCATCATGTTCGCCTCGGCTGGCACACTCAACGCCGAGAACAACGAGTCCTTCGCCGACCACAGGTGACAGGACAGAGAGTTTGAGTGTGTGTTCGGGGAAGGGGGTCACCATGTCACAACTTACCTCAGAAGGGTATGGCAGGAATTATTTGACAGTGAATTGTGACAAAAATTAGTTTGAGGGAAAGATAGGCATTTTCTACAGCACAGTGTCCCTATCACCACAACAGTTTTTTTGCACAGAAAAAAGGCTGCCCCTGCTGGTCCATCAACATAATTTCCAACTACCTCATTCATAATGTCTAGCCTCATTCATAATGCCCAATAAAATAAATAATGTTATGAAAATATCTCCCCCTAGCTCTAGCATTTGTGCTGGCCACAGGTTGGCTTGGGTAGCAGTGTGGCTGGAATGAAAGGTGGAGGAGGCGTTCATGTCTGGGTTCATGCGGCCGTTTCCTGTGGATGGTTTTTCTTTGGGGAATTCAGAGCCTCCTTTCCCACAGGGAGAACATCCTGAAGACTGCCAAGTCCTTGGTGGAGGACACCAAGATGCTGGTGGCGGGGGCGGCCTCCAGCCCGGACAAGCTGGCCCAGGCAGCCCAGTCCTCCGCCAAGACCATCACCCAGCTGACCGACGTGGTGAAGCTGGGCTCGGCCAGCATCGGGTCCGACGACCCGGAGACGCAGGTGAGCGCGCTCGCTCGGAGGACTAGCCGCACTGGGACAGGGGGCGTAACGGGTTTTGGGATCCACCCTGTCATTCATACTGTTTTTCAAACCCAGCCCCACGTGCCTGCCCTTCCCAATCACATCTCTTGTTTGCTCTGGCCCACTGGTGGAGAAATCTTTCCATGGCACGGGCCCTGTCCATCTTCTGATGCCGGCTCACCTCTTCAGACTGTACCATGGCTCTCCTAGCCATCTTTAGCTCACCTCTGTCTTTTCTCTTTTCAATCTGTGATAGCATTTCTATCGGTATAGCTATGTACAGATAGATTAACTACAGTGGTATCGGTATTTTCTTTTGTTTACAGCCGCTAAGTGTTGGTTTGTTCGGCCAAAGTCGCACCTATTAATTATAAATAAGGCCTTCAGTGTCTGTTATATCGCACGTCTGCACTAATGCTCCCCACTTCTGTAAGTGCCTCTGGATAAGAGTGTGTGCTAAGTGAACGCGCTCTGAGGCGCTGATGTGAGTGTTTTATTCTGTGTGTCCAGGTGGTGCTGATAAACGCGGTGAAGGACGTGGCGAAGGCGCTGGCCGAGCTGATCGGGGCCACCAAATGCGCAGCGGGAAAACCGGCCGACGACCCGTCCATGTACCAGCTGAAGAGCGCCGCCAAGGTAGGGGGGGTCCCAGACAGCGCTGAGGGGTACGGCAGGAGGGGTCCCAGACAGCGCTGTGGGGTACGGCACGGTAACCGTCTCGCGGCTATGCATTCAGAACCATACTGTAGCTGTCTGACGTGAGAAAGGTACGGCACTGTGGCTGTCTCACAGTTATGACTGCTGTACTGACAGGGTCATATCTGTAAGGATGGCGCTACTGCAGCCTCTTTGGTACTGCGCTCTTGCAGCAGCCACCGGAGTTAGTGGTGAATGGCAGCCCGAGCGCTCTGTGACCGCAGCGACGTGACCGTAGCTCCATGACCGCAACGGTCTGAAGCCCCCGGTCTCAGGACCAATCGGGCTGATTTAGGGTTCCCTCTCTCCTCCATCTTTTTCCGCTCCATCCGTACTCATACTCTGGGCGTCAGCATAGTCACAGCGCTGTTAAAATGAAAAAACGAGGTCATTCAAAAACAGTCCGGCCAATATATTTATATCACTGTTTGCTGTAACTTTTGTGTGCCCCATTTTCCTTATAAGGCCGTGGTCCTGTCGTCCGTCCTGATTGGCTCCCGGCAGCGGAGCCGGCGGCGTTGGGAGAGCCGAGCGCCGCGTCTGCGCTCGACGGCGCAGAGAGCCGATTGCGCTCGCCGGCTCCATTCCGCACACAAAGCCCTTCTGGGCACGAGCGTTTCGAACGGTCCCGGGCCGTGCGGTCTACGCGCGATGCATCACAGTCTGTTTTTAACAGCGTGTCAGTGTTTCTCCCTGCTTGTTCCCAACAGATAAGCTAATGGATGAATAAATGTGCCCCGTTTTCCTTCACAAAGGCAGGCGGATGTGCACTGTGTTCAGCCATTAGTTTTTTTTGGTTATCAGATCCCTTTTAGAGAAAGTTAAACTCCGGAAAGGAAAAGATAAGAAACCCATTCAGCCATCCATACCCAGAGGGACCAACAGAAAAATAACTCGATTTGTTAGAGCTGATCTAAAAAACATACTTTTTTTACCTTTTTATTCTCATAGCTATATACTTTCTGATACAGTTTTGGTGCAGTATATCGCCTGAGAGCATCTGAACCTGCAAACTGCCGGTGTTTGCCTCCCTCTGCATGTTGAACTGCTAATGCTATGCAGCTTTGAACTTGGTTAGAATGGGTTATGATGGGAGACAATACAAGGTTGAATACTAGGTTGCTGCTGGTAGAGGTGTCATTGAGCCAGTAGGGGGCGCACTTCTTGCTGGGCCAGATAGAATTCCATTGCCCAGCTACATTACTGTAGATGGAGCCATGTTTCAGATGAGATGTTTAGCTGAGGCCCTGATTCACTGTGGCCATGACAGGTCCCATGGCACTTTTCAGTATAGTCGAGGTGTTAATGTTAGTGTCCCTGTCAGCGAAACTTTCCAATCACCGAATCATCCCCCTAAAATCTGATTGTCTGCATAATCCCTTGTGTTCCCAACCCACTTTTAATTTTCCAGGTCATCAATGCAAAAGAACTCTTTGACCTGCCTGGTTAAAATCAAAATGGCAGCAAATAAGCTTTTTAAAAATCCTGTACCCAAATCAATATTACTCTCTGTAGACCTGGAAGAATTTTATGACACCACCATCTTCCCCTATATTTAATGTCACAGCAGGATATGGGATTTTTTTATTTCAGACATGAGTGATAACAATAATGTTTTAGTCAGTGGTTTTATGAAAGCATTTATATTCTGTTATGTCCAGAACAGAGTATAAATAACATTTATATTCTGTTATGTCCGGGGTTTAAACAGCTTTCTTTGATGCATTTTATCTGATTATACTGGATGTACAGAGAAGCAATTCAGGTTAAATACCTTCCCGTGGGCATTGAACCTGCAACCTTCTGGATAAAAACCCAGCTCGACACGCACGTCCGTCCCTTCCACACTAAGCAGTGCCTTGGTGCAGCTTGAGGGCGGGTCACGTGACTGGGTGATGTAACCTGTTTTCTCACGCTCTCGAGCCCCGTGAAGGAGCTGTGGTTTCCTGGATGGGTCCTTGGTGCTCTCTCCTCGTTTCCACATCTCCGAGTGGGCACCAGCCCGTCCCGGCCCCTCGAGTGCCTCCTGGCTGAGTGCCTTTCAGCCCTGTGGAGCGGGCCGCCGCTTCAGGCGCCACACAAAAGCGCCGCGCTCGCCAGCTCCCCGGCTTTCAGTCCCGAGGGCCCTCGTCCGTACTCTAGCGCTGCGGCGGGCTCCCCGCCTGAACCGGGGACCCCTCTGTATCTGCACCCTTAGCTCTGCTGGCAGCGGCTGTATTTGCCTTGGAGCTCTCCCCATTACAGCTGGTAGGCGCAGACAGCGCCCTCTGGTGGCAGCTGTCTCTGTGCTCCGCTGGCGGTTTTTTAAAGTGCCCTCTTCCTCACGCCGTCTCTCCTCCTCCTCGGCGCAGGTGATGGTGACGAACGTGACGTCGCTCCTGAAGACGGTGAAGGCGGTGGAGGACGAGGCCACTCGCGGGACGAGGGCGCTGGAGGCCACCATAGAGTGCATCAAGCAGGAGCTAACGGTAGCTGTCTGTAGCCATGACGAGAGGGGGAGGGATGTGGGTGGGGCTTGAGGAGGAGGAGGGGCGTGGGGCGTTACAGGGGAGGGGGTGGGGACAGGTGTTGGAGAAGTGTAAATGATTAACATGGTTGGGCTTAACAACACACAGTACCCCCCCCCCCCCCCGTAGTTTCCCATGATCCTCTAGTTTTTCTCCTCTGCCCTAATAAGATGCTCTGTGGTAGTTACAGTGAATGGCACAAATCTTCATTAGTTTATTTTTATTGCAAATTGCTCTAATCCTTATCAGCGTCCTCTCAGGATGATAACAAGATCTGAATCGCTGGCGTACTGCGCACAATTAAAAGGGGTTCGATAACACAAACACGGTCTGCACTTGATAACAGGAGTCACTGCGCTTGTAAAACCATTCTCCACTTGTTTCATTAAATAAGCGCTGTTAAATGCTGTCTGTGCTAGCTACCTAATTTGGAAATGTACTGCATGAGCCTTATCTACTTTTCTGTGAAACAGAAACCGTTGTGTGTCCGTAGGTCATATTGCTAATTGGCTAGGCTTTAGCTAGTTAATTTTCATCTAAGAGATGGCCTCCTGTCTTTGTTCCTTTGGGTTCTCTGCCGGGCAGTTGTTCCACTCCAAGGACGTTCCGGAGAAGTCCACCACCCCTGAAGAGTTCATCCGCATGACCAAGGGCATCACCACGGCGACAGCCAAAGCCGTGGCGGCGGGCAACTCCGCCCAGCAGGAGGACGTGATCTCGACGGCCAACCTGAGCCGCAAGGCCATCTCCGACATGCTGACCGCGTGCAAGGTGCCGGCCCGTCGCCACGGCCCTCTTGTGCCGGGGGGTCACTTGGTCACGCTCCGCTACGGAAGCGCATAGCATCGGCAGGCTCGGGGCGGAAACCTTTTGCAAAGCCTGCTTCTTATTTTTCACATTTCAATTTGCCAGATCAGTCCTGTCAGAGAGAATATGATCTGTATCTCCCATCGCCATGGAGACGTGTCACCGCAATACTGTTCCTATTTGCGGCAGAACCCTCCAGGGACTTGTTTTACATAATCTCTACGGAGTGCCCGAACGACACACTGATAATAACATCTGTAACAGTAATATAGTAACTGTGAATAGACAGTTCAGGAGTTCAGCATATTGGATTTTTTTTTACACGTGCGTTTGCCTCATGTGTGTTTACCCCTGGTTGTGCATGTGAGTGTGTGTGTGTGTGTGTGTGTGTGAGCCAGAGAGTGATTGTGTTTGCAAATGTGTGTGCATGGGTGTGTGTGTGTGTGTGTGTGTGCATTCGTCCTGCTCTGCATTAAGAGGCTGTGATGTGTGTGTGTCCTCCAGCAAGCTGCGTACCACCAGGAGGTGAGTGAGGACGTGCGGGACAGAGCCCTGGTCCTGGGGAGTGAGTGTACAGCAGGGTACCTGCGCCTGCTGGAGCACGTGCTGCAGGTGAGACTGGAAAACCTTCACCTGTGTCCCCTTAGAACAGTACCTTTCTGTGTGTGTGCATGTGTGTGTGTGGGTATGTGCAGGTGTTTGCATATGTGTTAATGCATGTGCTAACGTGCTAACGTGCGCTCTCTCCTCCGCTCTCAGGTTGTGCAGAAGCCCACGCCGGAGCAGAAGCAGCAGCTCCCGCCGTTCTCTAAGCGCGTGGCCAGCGCCGTCACCGAGCTCATCCAAACGGCGGAGGCCATGAAAGGTGAGGACGCTCAGGGCTCCACGCTTCTGCCCAAGGATGGGCTTATTTTAGCTTCCTGTGACATCACTCTCTGTGAGTTCAGTCTGTGCCCACTTCAGGGAACACACAGCATGTTTCCTTTAATAGGGTCAATGCGGGTTCGTAGTTCTTTTCACTTTTTTATAGGACCACAATTCCATGGAAACCTCTTTCAAAACCCCTTTATATGTCTATCTACAGAAACATGCAGGATTTCTATACTTTCTACATTTTATTACTCTGCAAATAGACTGCATGTGATGTCACCATAATGCTGTATGACTATAAGTGTAAGAAAGTAGTGATTCAGCCATTGGATCTGCTGTTGAGCACATGATGCTGCGTTATACAGTGTAGATGTGTAGAGACTGCAGGTCATTGGTCTCTATGGGAATTTAATTGTGGTGCTAAATCCTATAACGCCCTCCTCCCTTCTTCCCTGTCCTGCCTCAGATGGAGGTAAGTAGAACACTTATTGTGTGGATCATGCAGACCACCTTTCATGGAAACGGAAGTAGTGAGAGTGGAGACACAGCGAGGACGAGAGAGAGAGAGTGAGACAAGGAGAGAGAAAGAATAAACGAGAGAGACAGGGAGAAAGGGAAAACAGAGAGGGAGCTTGAGTACATTTCCCCAGAGTTCCCTATAATCAGTTTTAAAAAATATTATATATATATATATATATATCTATATATATATATATATATATATATATATCACTCCATCTGTTTTGCAGACTCTTCCAAATGCACACACTTTATAGGCACTTTAAATCTCTATAAAGAGAAGGCGAGCCATCAGGATGCGCTCTTACTAAAACACTGAGGCCACAAGGGCGCCCGGTCTCTGTGTACCCCTCACACTGAAGGCGTGGTGTTTCTGCACACTGTACCTTTATGGCGTACTTGTTAATTGTACAAAATAGCCAAATACGGTTCCTGGGTGATTTATATAAATTGTCTGCTGTTAATGCTTTGGTGGTTCAAGTACTAATTGCTTGTTAATAATCTTAATTTGCTCTAGTGCACTTACTGTGGGTACACGTTGTGCCTATGGATAAGCATTATGCTGTGGTGCATTGTGGGTCCTTTTTGTGCCTGTTAATAAGCACGAGGTTGTGGTGCTTTGTAGGTACTCTTTGTACCTTTTAATATTTGAATAAGCATGATTTGGTGCATTGTGTGTGCTCATTGTGCCTGTTAATAAGCATAATATTGTGATGCATTGTGGGTACTCGTGTCTGTTGATAAGCAGTGGTCATATTAATGCAGGATTCTGTGTTTTTTACTCAGAAAAAAGCCAAAATGAATGAAAAAATACACTGTATTCTATAAACACAGGTATTACTGTCTTTTATAAGACCACAACAAAAGAATTACGTCTGTTTTTTTCTTTTTGAGCCAGTTGTCTTTTGGCGTATGACATTTGTGTTGTTCATTGACCATAATATTTACATAGCCATTGGTAGCATTGCAAAAGTCAAAGAGAAAGCGTTTAATTTGAATGAAAAGTCAAAAACAAGATGTCACACTACCTAGCTTGCTCAACATGAGTGAAGTAAAACCGAAACCACTCCTAGGTTTCTAAAATATAATTAGCCTGTGTGGCAAAAATTTGTTTTGATCAGAATGCTAAAGAATTATTTGCCTAAGCTTATTTCATTCCACTAACCACACTATTCCATCAATTTAATTATGAACGACAGGCAAATAGTTATGTTTATCAGAATGCAAGTGAATTAGTGTAAAATGCAGATTTTTAAATGTCCTACATTCCTAAGACACAGAATTCCTTGGGCTAGCGCGACCACTGAGTCAATAAGCATGATGCTATTTTGCATGGTGGATGCTTACTATGTCTGCTGATAAGCATGATACTGTGGTGGATTTTGGGTACTCAATGTGCTTGCTACTGTAATAAGCATGATTAAGGCTGGGTGCTTTTCACTGAAAATACTGGCTGAAGTTGTGGGGCAGTCAAACTTTATTTAAGTCACAGAGAACTGAAAAAAGCAGAAGAAATGACAGATTGGCTACGCTAATGTTGACAGTTACCATCCAGAACTGCCAAAAAAATCACAGAGGGCACTAAAACTAAAGGAAATTTGGAAATGGCAAAAATGGGGAAAGTCACTTAATCCATGGCACCTGCAACTTCTGTGACAAACACCTTGCCGTAAGCAGGACTCTGTGGTGCATTGTGGGTACTCGCTGTGCCTGTTAATAAGCAGCATGCTGAGGTGTGCTGTAGGTTCTCAGTGTGTTGGGGTCGTTTCAGGCTCGGAGTGGGTGGACCCAGAAGACCCCACTGTGGTTGCGGAGACGGAGCTCCTGGGGGCGGCGGCATCCATTGAGGCCGCAGCCAAGAAACTCGAACAGCTCAAGCCAAGAGGAAAGCCCAAGGTACGACGCCTGCCCTCCACCTATGTACCCCCGAGAAGCACCCAGCACCCTATGCCCGTAACCTTTATACACCTAAAAGCACCCTTCAGCTATCACTCTTACACCACCAAAACAAAGCTACACCTATGACCCTGCTACCCCCTAAACCTCACCTCTGACCTGCTATCCCCTAAACCTAACCTAACAATGTACCTCACTACCTTTCTACCTCCAAAAGCTGCTCCCTTCTGCTACCTTCAAACCGACCCCAGTATCCTCTGAACACCCCCACACACGGAATTAGAGTCTCCCTAGCTCCAGCTCAGTACCCAATGTGTTCCCCAAAGATATCTTACATTTGCCACCTGTCATATATACTCAGAAACATCACTTATCCTGACTTACTGCTTGACTTATTCTGCATCTGAGCTGAGACTTGTCAAAGATTCAGTAACTTAATCAGAGCTTCAATTACATATTTTGAGTCTGACTGGCTCATTCTGGGCACAACTTATTTTTTGTTTGGGTGATTTATTCTGTGATTTATTGACATATTGCAAGCTTTGGTGACTCATTTTAACAGGGATCTATATTTAGGGACAGCGACTTATTCTGCACTTCAGTGACTTATACTAAGCTCCTGGCTCAGTACATAATGTTGGTGGCCTGGACCATCTGTATGTCTGATATAATGTTAGTCAAGCTGTTTTTATATATAATTCTGTCAGTCTACAAATCTCTGCACCTGTTTGTAGAGATTAAGTAGTCAAGCCAGGAAACCATTGTGCATGACACATCTGTGCTGTGCATGGACTGTTAATGTTGGTAGGTTTTATTGTGTGATTATGTCATGAATTTATTGTGGCCATTTTGTTTATGGGAGATCCGGTTATATTTGCATGGTACCCTTGAGGTTTATCTTGGAAAAGGTTCATTTTGGAGGTTAATTATCTGAAACTCATGACAAAAAAGTGTACTGATGCGTATAAATGGGAATACTGTATTTAATTTTCTATGAAAATTATTTACATTAGGGTTTTGCCAAAAAGCAGCTCTATTTTCCAATTTAGAAGATGTGTGTCTGTGTGTTTGAATATAGGTGTTTTATGTGTGTACGTGAGCATGTATTTCCATGTTCACACATTATGTGCGCTACGGAGTATGTATGATTGCATATTGCATATTGTAAGTTTGTGTGGCTACATTTCAGCTGTTTGTGTGTGTGTGTTCCATTTGGGGCTCAGGACTTCTCTGTTTCCATGGCCCCAGCATTGGCAGAGGTCTTTTTTAATACTGCGGAGATGTCCTCATGTTTCTGAAGGGTGGAATTGGCCTGTCAGATTGCAGTACAGCTCATCTCTTTGGGTGTACAGTGCCTTGACTCCACCCCTACCTTCAGCTGACCTGCCAATCTCGCTCCTGTAAGGAGTGGCTCTGTCCACCGCACAGGGAATTCTGTCATTATAACCGCTGGACTAGACCGTGTGCATGCGTTTGGGTATGTGCGTGTATACACGTGCATGCATGGGTACCTGTGCACCTGTATGCTCATGTGTATGTATGTGTGTGTACTGTATGTGTGTGTGTGTTCAGATTGAATGCCTGTTTTTTTACGGTGGAGCTATAACCTGTGGTAGAGCCTGCAGATGTCTTGTCTTTGTCAGTCAAACAAAGCACACAGTTACAGCAGCCTCTGTCTTTTTCCCCCTCTCCACTCTTCTTCCTTCACCTGCTCCCTCCCTCTGTAACCTCCACACACACACACACACACATGCACACAGACACACACGTATGCACACACTCACACAAACACACACAGACACACACACACGCACTCATCACACGCACAAAAACATAAACACGCACACACTGACACACACACAGAAGCACACACAGTCACACATTTACACACACACAAGTGATCACAGTTACACATATGATAAGATACACACACAAGCACACAGTCACACAAACACACACACACACACCCGGTAGACATCCCTGGTCCATCCCAGCATGGCTCACCGCAGTTCTCTTAAGCCGATTTAAACCTGGAAGCCTTCTTTGCAGGGCTCTGTCTGATATGTTTGATATATTAGGTTGTTATTCAATCCAACTATATATCAAACATATTCCTACAGTGTCCCGCTCTGTCTCCAGACTCATGTGATATGTGCGTGCTGTTGTGTGCTGGAGAACTTTGTGATGAGGGACCTTTGTGTGTGTCTGTGTGTGAGCCTTTGTGCATGTGTGCGTGTATGCGTGTGTGTTTGCTTGCATGTATGCGTGTCTGTGTGAGCTCGTGTGCGTTGGAGCTGATGTCTTGTTTTCATTTATTTTTGTTTGCATTGTCACTTTGCAACTGAGTTGCTTGAATCTGCTCCAGTGTGGCAGGATAATTGGAGTCTATCAACCAAGGCATTTTGGGATGAAATATTTTGTTGGCTGAAGGCTACAATGCAAACCAGTTTTGAGTGGTGTTTATTGTGTAGGAGGGCTTGCATGCAGTTCCATTCTATCGCCATGAGAGGGCATTCTATCACTCGTGAAGTGTCGTCTAAGGATATTTTCATCTGGTCAGCTTCACTGCTCAGTGCGCATCTATGTTTTATAATATGCACTTGTAAGAAGACTGACTTGTTAACAATGCAAAAGCTTTGCTACCCCTTGAGCTGTCCCCGATGAGCTCTATACATAAAACATCTGTGCTTTGCATTTAACATGATAAAAAATCTGTGGCAATGACATGCAGTATATATTATATAATGTGGAAATTACATATATTATATGCTATATATTAATTGATTCTGTTTATTTAACAATTTATTAATTTGACAAGTCCAGTGTACAAATACCAGTGTGGGAGTTTGTTCCTATTGTACTTGATTCCGATCAAAGGCCTGTCTGTGTCTGTTGCCCTGGGCTGGTCTGAGCAGTGCCACAGAAATGCAAAGCAAACTCAAACCGAATGCAAATACCGGCATAGTTTACCTTCTAAATTTCTGTTATGCAAACATTTTCCTTTACAGAGTCTTTTGTTTCCCGGGTATATTTATTTATTTGTTTGAAATGGCCTTGAGTGGCGCTGAGTTTGATCTGTGCGGCGGTGCACATGCGCTGGTTCCTGTTTTCCCGTGGAGAGTAGCTTATTAGCACGCGGTGGAGTTCCCGTTCCGTTCGGTTCGGAGCAGAGCGCGCCCGTCTGCTTTCGCTCTCCCGGTGGGCTGAGCCGCTCTTCGAGCTGTGTGACGGGCGTGAGGTCTCGCTGCCGCGTCGGTGTGCCACGTTTTCGTCGTGGAAGGGTTTCCTTTGACGCCGGCCGCAAATTGCGAGCGTCTCTCGGCTCAGCGGTCGGCCTTCAGAGAGAGAGAGAGAGAGAGAGCGAGCTGCGCAGGGTTCCCTCACTACCTTAAATACCTTGAATATCTGTCACCTGAAATGTCCTTGAAATCACAGCTGTCAGAAGTACTTTAAAGTGCTTACGTTATTTCAGCGATAATTCCAAAATGCTAACGGTCAACGTTTTATACAAATTGTGCCGTTTTGAAACAACATATTTGGGATCAGAATCCATACTCTGTTAAAATAGATTGTGATTAAAAGCTGATCCTTGGACAGTATTCTTTGTTTGTGGTATTTAGATGGGTATGGGCATTTAGATTACCACTCATGGCCTGATTGTAGTTTTGAAGGGTCCTTTAATTTTGAGCAACGGGACATTGAATGGACATGAATTTGCGGTATTGGTAAATGTAGAAACTGTCTGATGACAGTAATGACAGTGTGGGGGGGGACCTCTGTACCATAACACATACCACAGCGTCTCCTCTACTCGCTCACAGGCATTACAGTCTGTCACATTAGCCGTTAGCTGTTGCCCTTTCATTAAATATGGTTTCTTGTGTTCATGCTCATGTGTTGGTTTTGAAGGGTGATGCGGGTTAGTGTTATATCTCCTTTCTCGCTGACTCTGTTGCTTTTCAGCAAGCAGACGAGACCTTGGACTTTGAGGAGCAGATCTTGGAGGCGGCCAAATCCATCGCCGCAGCGACCAGTGCCCTGGTGAAGTCGGCTTCGGCGGCACAGAGGGAGCTGGTGGCGCAGGGCAAGGTACGGACTGACGGGCACAGAGGAGACAGAGAGGGAGAGTGGCTCACAGAAACTGCCACTGTCAGGAAGAGTCAGAGAGGCACACTGAAGATAATATCATAGCGCTGAGGAAGATGCCTGAAGAAATGTTATTACTGTGCAGAAGACTGACAGAGGCCATATTTACTGTGATGAGGAGTCGCACACAGAGGCAGTATTATTGAAGAAGAAGAATAGAATCCTGACAGTGAGATGGAAATTCTGAAGCTCAGTCCCAAGCTGCTGGTCATTTTCAGTTTCAGATTCCTGTTTGTAATTACATTACTCTGTGTGTGTAATACCTGCCTCTGTCCTGTAGGTGGGGTCTATCCCTGCTAATGCCGTGGATGATGGCCAGTGGTCCCAAGGCCTCATCTCTGCTGTGAGTCATACACACAACCTGTCAACACACATACAAATATACACACAAACATGCGCTTGCGTGCACATACACATACACACACACACACACACACACACGCACACAAACAGAAACACAGACACACACAGAAGCCAGATATGCAAAACACACACACAATCACACCCACACTCACCATGTAAGTGTGGCTATTTGAGGAATGGCATTCTGGTGTGGGCTTGCAGGAAATGAAGAAGCCGTGAGTGAATTTACTGGCATCAGCACTACTCTCTCTCTCTCCCTCTTTCTCTCTCTCTCTCTCTCCCCTTCTCCCTCCCCCCCTCCCCCCTCCCTCCCTGAAGGCTCGCATGGTGGCCGCGGCGACCAGCAGCCTGTGTGAAGCGGCGAACGCCTCGGTCCAGGGCCACGCCAGCGAGGAGAAGCTCATCTCCTCCGCTAAGCAGGTGGCCGCCTCCACCGCTCAGCTGCTGGTGGCCTGCAAGGTCAAAGCTGACCAGGACTCCGAAGCCATGAAGAGACTGCAGGTGACCTCACAGGCTCAGCTTTCACCAGCCTGTCAACACCTGTTTATGAGATGCACTTTATGAGATGCACCTCAGTATAAATTCTGACTTGGGTTCTGATTGAGGGTTCCCCTTTAAGGAGAACACAGATATTGGGGAACGTTAGGTAATGTTATTAAAACCAGCAGGACACAAATATTTAATTAGCTTTGAATCCTTTAAGAGGTTACTAATTCAATGAAAACAAAAACGGCAACCGTCAGAAGTAATATCCTCAAGTAAACATGCCCAGACCACTGTTGCTAGGTTTCAACCAGATGAATCAGGTGTGCGTACAGCGTCGAGCCTTTGAGAGAATGCAGCCGAATGGGGCGTGGGCGGTCCCTGCTCTAACGGAGGCTCTGCTCCCATAGGCTGCGGGGAACGCGGTGAAGAGGGCGTCCGATAACCTGGTTCGAGCCGCGCAGAAGGCGGCCTTCGCGAAGGTGGACGATGACAGCGTGGTGGTCAAGACCAAGTTCGTTGGAGGGATTGCTCAGGTGAGGCTGGGCCGCGGAGTGCCGGACAGTCACGGCCCTCACCGGGGTCTGGAAAGCAACGTTTCCAAATCCTTCATAGTGAAGGCTTAAAAATGGCTGTCAGTTCACATGCAGACCTTCAGACTCAAAGGAGGCAATGGACTGACCAGAGCCCAGTTTTATCAGGCCTTCTCAGCTGTTTAAAAACTTTTCTGCAAGCGTTGGAAATTAATATCTTTTTTTCATCTACGTCCACATTCAGGAGTAATAGAAAGGTAATCTGCACTCTCCGGTTCTCAGGTTCTGAGGTTCGCCTGAAAGGGTGACTCAGCATCCAAGAAATTGCAATGATACTGTATGACTGCCGGTCTGTTTGTCTGTGTCTCTACATTTCTGACTATAAGCCTCTACAGAGGAATCCCTTGTCAAGATATACGTCCACATATCAAGCTATTTTGTCTATGAAATCATTATACATGCAACTATACACTCCTACCCCGGAGACGTGGGTGGAGTTTCGCTGACCCCAGTCCCTTCGCTCTCATTTGCCCAGATCATTGCAGCGCAGGAAGAGATGCTGAGGAAGGAGAGGGAGCTGGAGGAGGCCAGGAAGAAGCTGGCGCAGATTCGACAGCAGCAATACAAGTTCCTGCCCACAGAGCTGCGGGAGGAAGGGAACTGAACCTCAAACTCCAACTGAACCAATCTTACCCAAGCTGAGCCAACCCAACCCAACCTAACATTACACACACTGAACCAACCAAACCTAATCTTACACACGCTGAACCAACACAACTCAACCTTACACACACTGAGCCATCCCAACCTAAACTTACATGAGCTGAGGCAACTCAACCTTACACATGCTGAACCAACCCAAGCCAATCTTACACATGCTGAGCCAACACAACCTAACCTTACCCAAGCTGAACCAACCCAACTTAAACCTACCCAAGCTAAACCAACCCAAGCAAACCTTACATGAGCTGAACCAATTCAAGCTAACCTTAGCCAAGCTGAACCAAACCAGCCCAAACCTGACCCAAGCTAAACCAATACAACCCAACCTAAGACAAGCTGAACCAACATAAGCCAACCTTACCTAAGCTCAAACAAACTAAGCCAACCTTAGCTAAGCTCAACCAACCAAAATCAACTTCACCGTTGCTGAACCAACACAAGTAAACCTAACCAAGCTGAACCAATACAAACCAACTTTACTGAACCTGAAACAACCCAAGCCAACCTTACCAAGCTGAACCTACCCAACCTTGCCTGACCTAGACTGAATGGCCCCTATCCAATCAATTGTACCTGACAAAGACAAACCTACCTGACTCAGCACTACCCAACACAACCTTACAAATACTGACACAACCATTGACCCAACCCAACCTGATGTAACCCACACCAACCTGAACTGGACCAGCCTTTCCCGATCTGACCCATCCCATACTGCACTGATTGTGTGTGCGTGTGCGTGCGTGTATTTCTGACTGTCTCTGTCTTTATGTGACGTGTACAGGCCCATTTTACAGGCTAGCTCACTCAGTGTGTGAGCCAACAGAGCTGGCTGGTGTCAGCTTCAGACAGCCTGTGAAAAAGAGCTCTGTTCCTGCTTGCTCAGGAGTCAGAAGCAGCAGCGAAAGTGTGAAGCAGGTACCCAGTCACACCATGTATCACACTCACTTTAATCATTGGAATGACTGTAAGTCTAATATTATAAACACTTCCAAATGTTCATATTGTCTTTGTGAAGGGGGTTGTTTAAAGCAATTGTTTCAAGCCTCTGATAAAGTGTTTCTTTCTACCGGCAGGAAGGAATTTCATGATCGACAGAGAGTATGTGTATGCGCAAACACACACGCAAAATCTGTTGTTTTATATCTTTTCAAGAAAAAGAAAATAGTTATTTTAGCCTTTTGAAGGCAAAACCCACACAGTAAATCCACAGCAAATCTCTATAGGAGACTGGAGGTGTTCCTCAAGCCCTGTACTGCTTACTCCCTCTCCAAAATGTTCTGTTCCTATGATCTTGATCTTGAGTATGGTGTACCGAAAGGCAGGGATATTTGGACAGTGAAGGATGATTTATTTTTGTCTTTATTTTCTTTGGATTTAATCCTTTCAATCCATTCTTCCAATGGTGTGGAGAGCATCCTTTTAGCTACTGCAACAGAGCTCCATAAGGCAGAAGCTCAACAGCTTTCTGAGCCCACAATGCACCTTGTGTTTGAATACGTTTACTTCTTCTATCCTAAACATTTATCTGCTTCTATCTAAATTAAAATATGGAATCACAATGTTAGCATATGTCAGAACAACTGCACTTACACTATACCTGAGATGTTCTGATTTTCGTCCATGCTATAAGTAACGCAGGACATGAAGAAGGGCGGTGTTTCGCTTTGACTGGTGTGAACGTCAATGCATTTGTTTAAATAGCCTGTTATTTATCTTCACTTTAACACTTCAAGGCCTAGAGTTTGGGAGTCCCTGCTGTAACAACACAGAATGCAGGACTGCATGGGATATGTCTTTATTTAGTCGGTCATGTTAACATGGACACCTGTGACTCCCATTGGTAGCACCAAAAGCTTGGGTGCCCATATTATCTATGGTTAAGGTAAAGAAAGTTCTGTGAATGTGATCTACTTTTACTAGAATAGAATGGATTGTTTCTTCTCCATCTCTCAAACATAGCCCGTTGGAGCACTACATTTTAAGAAAGTATTTAATGCGTATGCCTGCACAGACTGCACTTGAGAGTGCTGTAACTATTTGTGCTGTACAGTACGTACTGTGGTATCTACAGTCTAGTCCGATTCGTGTTTTTCTACATCTCTGCTACATGTGGAGCCAGCCATGTTCTACAGTAGCTGGTTCTCCAGGCATTTAAATAAAACGTTAAAATGAAAACCGGCACATAAAATAATAAAATAGGTAGCATTTGACAACTCTTACTCAATACAGATTTAGCATATGAGTACATGGAACCATGTCTAAATTTGTTATGTCACTTCACTATGGATCTATATAAGATGTTATTTTGCAGTAGAAACAAGCCAGATGGTGTATTTTATTGGTTACTCAATAATGTATTATTTTTCAAATGTGAAAATGTAAATGGGATCATTTAGCCCTCTGGGTCTCCTGCTCTGTGCCTCTGTTCTGCCCTGCTTATTCAGTTACACAGGGTATTATGAATAGTGACAGCCCTGGATGCATACAGATACTCCAGCTCTGGATGTAAGGCTTCTCTCCTGCCATTGAAGGCCACAGAGAACCCGGACCAGGGAGTCTTATTTCCACTTACACTGAGAAATCAAGATGCTTTGGGCGATGGCTGCTGAATATGTAGCACTGTTGTGGTTCAAGGTGTTTTTCAAGGCAGCATTTAAAAGTGGCCGATGTGAAGATGTGCTTCCTGACTTTGTACCACCCAGGTTACGGGACGCAAGCTGTTTTCGCTACAGAGCGTGTAAGCGCTCCAAGGCACCAGCAACCAGAGTAGACACGTTCCTAAAGTGAGCTGCATTTAGTGAGTGGTCCTTCATCGATGGAATCACCAGCCCAGAATGCTTTAGAACATGGAGCCTGCATCGGGGTGGCATCCAGGTGATGTCAGTCCTGATGACCCATCTGTGTTTTTAGATCCTGTTGTGAAGAATGCAGTTTAGTTTAGTCATTTAGCAGACGCTTGGCGCTTCACTCCTAGTCCCGTGCACTGTCTGATGGCCGACTTTTCGCCAACTTCCCCCGTAGATGAAGGCTCCAGTGGTTTCTACTTTAAGGGCTTTTTAGTTTTTTTGCTTTATTTAATAATTTCATTGCATTTGCATTTCTAGCCTGGTTCTGGCCTCGGCTTTGGGCTCAGGAGTTCTGTCAGAGCAGGTGAATTGATTTTGAGACTTGAAGCAGTTCCACTTCACTTTTGGGGGAGGGCTGAGACAGACTTTTCTTCACGGTACCATGTTTCTGGTTGTATTTCACGCTTCAGCCAATTGATTCCCTGTCACGGTCTCCTGACAAACAGAACTGGCCTCGCCTGGTCATTGTGAACAAGTTTGTTTATAGATGTTCTCAGTGAATACCCCCCCCCCTCCCCCACCATTGAACTCCCCCATTCCAAGTGTGAGAAGATGACATGACACCCTTGCTGCATCGAATATGCAGATGTACAGACGATTTTGGACGTGACATAAATAACCCCTCTTACTCTTGCAGTGCTGTAGACGCTGTAGGGAGCGCTGACATTTCTCATTTTGAAGCACTCTGTATTCTGACCACGTTTCCTCTGACTCCTGCAATATTTCAGCCTCAGCCCGATGCTGAATTACGAGAGCCAGAAACCCCGACACCTTGCCGTATGGCGCGTTTAATCACCGGGTCACGCACCGCTGCGCGCAACGTTTTACAAAATGACATCTCTTCTGTGCGCCCTTTGTCCCTGGAGAGTTTCTGGTCCGGGCTGCGTCGCGTATTAGTGCCTTAGTCTGTTTGCTCTCAAAGTCTTTCACTTGTAAGAACTGCAGCTTGTCCGCCCCAGTTATGGGGGCCAGGGGGTCTGCTACCCTTCAGTACTCTGCTCAGACCTGGTCTGACCCTGTCCAAATGGGTCAGGGTCAGCCTGTCACCCCCACTCTACTCTTCCATATCAGCGCCTTCATCCCCTGCTTATTCAGCATTGCCTTGGAGGACTGCAGAACTGTCTGCTGGTCTAATAATGTGCAGATATGTGAGACATTGACTCTGGACCGCATTTCAAGAGCACGTGCTAAGATGCTTTTGAGCTCCGACAGGTGTGTTTTTCAGTCTTGCTTAAGTCTCAACAAGACTGTAGAGTTGATGTCCTGTTCTCCTCGGTCTTTCTGTTGCCACTATGAATATTGTTTGTTTGTTTTTACTCTAATAATAAATGTAAGGAAGATATAAATCTCAATGATACAGCTTATCGTGATGTATTTTACTGGAAAACTATAAGACTCGTACCTGTATTGGAGCTGTTGTTGTTTGCTGTTCCATTGAAGGAATGAAGTAGTTGTCAGAGAACCACAGTGAGAGGAGACATAAAAAATAATCTGTATGTAAACTATTTATCTGGCCACAAAAAAAATATTTTTTGTATTCACTGAAAATAAAGGCTTTCAAATTACACTGAGTCTTGTTCTCCTTTGTGAAGATGTCACTGGTGGTAATTTTGAAGTTGGATTTATTTTGTTGTAGCAGTGCTTTTCCAAAGACTACTGCATTTCTATTGGAATTTAAGCTTCACCAATTATAATTATTATACTTAATACAGCCAAAGTCTGGTGTAAGGATTTTTTGGTGGGGAATTACATACATTTTTATTTGAATTTGAAATGTGCATTTAGATCAGTTTTCGCATTTTCCTGAACATTTTCCTAAATTTAATCCAGAGTCATTATTGTTGAACGTTGTCCAATTAAATCATACATCAACAAATGCACTTTCTTGGAGAAAGGTTCACCACCGTACTGACCATGTGAATTAGGCAATCTGCTCTCTCTCGCTGACCATGGACAAGATAAGATGAAAGCAAGTAAAGTATGTTCTATTGATGTTTGTACTCAAGATAAATGACCCAGCTGATTTGTTTTACTTGATTGAATGAACTAATGGCATGTTTAACAGCTATAAAAAATAACAATCTTGCAATTTCAGTCACTTGTGCAACTTTACCACAAAATAACACTGCATCACAGTTTCTTTTTTAAATGCCACTTCAAATGCAGTCATTCTGGGCTGCAATTATTGTTTTTTTTTTTTTTTTTTTTTAAAGCTCATCAAAATCCTGGCAGTACTGCAAAATCCACAACAGGGCTCAATGCTGTGGCTATATTAACATATTTGTATGTGGAAGAATATCCAAATAGTTAAGTCATTGTATCATGGAACTATAAAATATAGCTATTAAGTAAAATATAATTATAAAAAAATCATGATCAGATTTTACCATGGATTTGTAAACCAAACAATGCTTCTTTTCTGTGAAATCACAATATAGGCGATATTAAACCGAAAAGTACTTTCACATTTTCTGAGGGTCGTCCTGTGACTCCTTTGGGAACAAGTGTGGGTCCCAGGACCCCAGTTTTGGAGCCTGTTTTACTGCTCCACCTAAACAGGATGCCAGTCCTTCTGGAGTCATTACCCACATGTCATTTGTTTTATTGCAGAGGGGGAGAGAACCCACATCCTTCTGTACTCCAGATCATAACCACAATGCCAATGGACGGTTATGAAAAGCATGGCATTCAAAACACACAGAATGCCACTGTCTGAGTGACTCATGTACTGACCATGATCACTGGGCAATGATTCTCTAAAACTTAAATACATGGCTTACACAATATTTACATAGCTGCAAAAATCAGATTGTTTCGGTCTGTGATTCCAAAAATTCCAAATATTTGCAGGATTTTTCGGTTTTTGAGACATTCCATCCAGCAGATGTCACTGTTGTGTTTCTTAACATGACAAAGCTTGGTCAGTTTGCGGTGTTGAAAAATATGCAGCGGCTAGCCAAGTCATTACAAATTTGAGGTTTTCTGACCATATATGGAGATGGATGTAGACAGTGAAAATAGCATGACTGGAATATCTCCCAGATGTAGGGAATTTGACGGTATGCTGTTCTCAGACGTGACATGGAGGGCTCTCGGTATGGAGCTGTGGTGATTACTATTTGAATGGTTTGGAGGGACTGTGTGGTGTGGTATCACTGGCACAGAGGTACTCACTCTTAGGTGGTTCTCTGCAGATGGACCCAGTTCTGCTGTCTTGAGTGGAGCTCAGCTTCCCCATAGTGTCTTCAGATGCTACTGAGAGGCCAGCCTATAATTTGTGCTTGGACAGCAGACTGTAACAGTGACAGATCACTGAATACAGTATGTGTGTGGGTTACTGTAAAGCTTCTGTGTACCTGCAGGTAACTAAAAGTGAGCATTCGACTATAGTCCTGACAGGAGACTATAAAGACAACATGCCAACGATAGACAGGGAGTCACCATTACAGAATCTTCCGGAGTATTATTTCACCTGTAAGAAACTGGATAAAGTTTTAAAATATTTCATGCATGTTTCCATTCATTTTTACTTAGTGGGTGGTCAAAGTACTGCATGTACCTCTTCTGACATGATGTTTACCAGAGATAGGAAACACCAGTTAGCGGACATAGAGAGACTTGGCAGGAGTGCAAGAAGTGAAACTGAATGCAAGATTCACAAGTACAATCACCTCCCAGCACAGCAGAAAGTCTTTTTTTTACTTAAAAAAGTATTTGCCCAGACTCTAAGGTGGAATTATATGTTCCAGGATCGGCATGCTTAAAAAACTTCTTTATTTCATTTGAAAGAACAGCCGGGTTCTGATTAGCAAACCGCAGCAGTGTTAGCATACAGTCACGCTCCTGCTCTGCTCCTCTCAGTGTTCAGGGGGAATTGGCTGACATGGCTGGAGGGGAGAGGAGTCTTGCTTCGAGGTTTTTGTGGATTCCGCAGTGCCAGTCTGCCAAGATTCTGTTAGCGTTGTAATTTCATTTCTGGTTTTCACCATGGAGGACAGCTTTGCTCCCTGCTTACTCCTGTTTTTGTTGTGATTGGGAATGAAGGGATAAGCTGCTTTATTGCAGTGTGTTGATGTCTGCTCTAAGTGCATGCTTTTCTCTGTTTGTGTGCTGTTTTAATGAACGTTTCACTTTTATCTGGAAAGTATCCTTGGGATCTGAAAAGGAATTATATAAATACAATTTATAATAATAATGATTATTATTATTATTATTCTAAATTTTCTTAATTTCCAGATCGTGTCTGTGTTTTCGAAAAGGATGGTGGTCATGATTAGTGGAACTGGCTTCCCATGAGCCTTTGCGACCAGCGCTCTGTGGCGTATGACCGGCTGCGCCTCGCCTGGAGGACGGCGGTGCCCTGTGATCCGGTGCACAGGGCGCTATGCCGCTAATAAGGGCGCCGCTGCACGCCCGTGTTCTCTTTCAGGCCTCTGGGTAATCACCGTAAACACGCCCGGCTCTCCCAATGTGTCAAACGAGCAGCGCGGTGTTTTACAGGAGTCTGAGCCCGCGCTGCACCGCGCCTAATCCCTGAGAGACAATTACACACCGCTTTGTTCTGTGAAGGGGTCCGGGGGTTCGGTGGGAGGGGGGCGTCAAGCTGCCGAATAGTTTGAGAGGAGAGGGGCCTTTTCTCTCCCTCTCCCTTTTAGTTTCGTGTCAACAGCATGAACATTGGCGGCCGTGCAATTGGGCACGGGGTGTAATTCGGCCCGGTTTTTACCAGAGCTTCGCTCCTGACGGCACGCGAGGGCCGGCCGTCCGGATGGAGGCATATGGATGCTATTAAGGAGGGACGGCGGCAGCGTTTGATGTGTTTGGAGCTGGGAGGGGTCGTGGCCTTGTGAGGGGGGTTGGGTCACTGTGCTTGATCCAGCTGTGTGGATTAAATGGAGAGGTATACGCATTCTCAGCATGCCTGTCTCCCAGGACGGCGAGGGCTCTGATTGGACAGCTCCCCTACCTGTGAAACCTTTTATTCGTTCATGAGAGCAGGCCCTTGGAATAGTGTCTGTCATAGGTCTGCTTTGTCCATTGACCATCTACAGTATATGGTTTCTGTAAGTGCTTGGCACCCTGTGAAGTAGGAGAAAAGCAAGCTCCTGTATTAATCTATATAAAATAATGCCAAATTAGTTTATGTCCACTGTGTCTTATAACTTCTTTCCTATCCTACATACAGGATCTTGAATGTTTGTAAGGGAAGAGTGAGGGCACCACATGCTGCTAATCCCTGCTTTCACATTCCACAGTATAGCGAGTATAGTGATTTGTTCAGATTCACATGATTCTAGCTCCACCAATTCCAGTATTCCTGAAGTATAAGTCCACCAATTTGTACTGAATGTACACTGTATGGCCAAACGTATGAGACACTTGAAATTCAACATCTCATCCAAAATTATGTGCATTCATATGGACTTAGTCCACCCTTTTCTGCTATAACAACCTCCACCCTTCTGAGAAGGCTTTTTACTAGATGTTGGAGCGTTCTGCAGGGATTTGCTTTCATTCAGCCAGAAGAGCATTAGTTAGGCTGGGCAATGATTGGGCCATTAGGCCTGGCCACAGTTGACTTCCAGATTGATTCAAAATACGTTGGATGGCGTTGAGGTCAGGGCTCTGTGCAGGCCAGTCATGTGCTTCCACACCGTTCTCGTCAAAACCGTTTCTGCATGGACCTCGCTGTGTACCCGGGGGCATTGTCATGCTGAAACAGAAATGAGCCTTCCCCAAACTGTTGGAGAAGCACAGAATCATCTAGAATTTGATTGTATGCGCTAGACACTGGAACTAAGGGACCTAGCCTAAAGCATGAGAAACAGCCTCAGACCAAGGGGTGTCCAGATACTTTTGGTCATATAGTGTGGAATGATGATTGGCTTTGCAGTGTATTCATTTATATTTACACTTCCTGCCATTTTACTTCCTGCTTCCTTGGATGAACCCAATCATAATGCATTGGCCATTAGACTCCTGGTTAGTTCAGTAATTGGAATGACACGAAGCTGACGCTATAAACTGGTGAATGTTCTTATAAAAGCATAGCACGACACTTCCAATTAGGCCACACTGTTTCTAAGGGACAATCATTTAATTTGACTTTAGAAAATCGACTTTGTTGGTCTTGTGAAAGCTCGACACTTAGTGTAGAAGAAAAATTGAATGTGAGGGCTTGAATTGCTCCATCTCTAATGTGAGGAAACTGAGATATTTGAAGGGAGCTGTTTTATTACTTAGATGATCTCTGGGCTTTTGCTGAGGCTGCCAAGAATGTTGGTTAGCTTTTTAAAATAAGCTGAAATAACCATTCAAGACCATTCAGCAGAAAGCGTCTCACACTGCCTCTCACTGGCCTGTAAATCAGATTAGAAACAGCCATGCAAGACTGGCCGTGTGAGAGAGAGAGTTAGCGTGAGCGTATATGTAAACAATTTTTATAGCGTTTCTAAAATACAGGCTTCAGAAAGACCATTAGAAAAAGTATAATTCTTTCTGTACAGTAGTTTACTGCACGATGCTTTGGTAATGATGTTCCATCACAGATTTCAAGGGGAAGCAGAGAGGGTGTGAATAAATGTAGGCGAGAGAGGGGAAGGAAGTCTTCCTGGGTGGAATTGTTTTTTATTTTTATTTTTGTTTTTTGTCAGTATAACCAGCACCTGCAGAAAGTAATTATTTTGGTTACTGCCTAAAGATAAAGAGACAATAAGATCCAAAAAATAAGGACTGAATTTTGTGAGAGAGGTGAATTTGAAGAAAATGTGTGAATTATGTTATTCTACTGGTACAAGCCAAATAAAACAAATAAATTACGTTCTGAAAGATACTTCATCAAATTCTGGCACAGAGGTCAAACCTATTAAAGACTAATATTGTTTTAAGTTAAAAAAAATGTATTACAAAATACTTTAAAATAGCTTTTTATTATTATTATTTGTTTTTGCTCACTGCAGTGCCATGGACCAGAGCAGGTCCAGTAAAAAATTAAAATAGGTGTAATGGTTTATTTTAGCTGCCTTCCAAAAGTCATTTATCACAGATTTAATGCTGAAAACCTCTGACACATTCTGAAAGCCTTGGAAGGAAAAACAGAAAAAAAAATTTTTAAAACCCCAAGAACACTTGAAATCTTTTGCATATGTGCTTCCAGGAGAGGCGTATCTTCGTCTGAATGCGCTCAGGAAATGTTTTCTCCACAAGTTTGCCAAGATCAACCTGTGTTCCTTTTTTTCCCTCCTGTAAAATGTTGAGTATAAAATGTCTCCTTCTTTCAGATGCCACAGCGACAAAGTAGAAATATCACCCGCAGCCAAAAACCAAGTTTTCAACCTTAAGTTCAGGGTTTACAAGTTTAAGTTCAACAGGAAGAACGAAGCAGTCAGCGCATAACTATGACTGAATCACTGACCTCTCCTTCTTGTTTGTTTCAGTGTCTGTGCCCCCCCTCTCCATTTAATCCATTCCAATGTTTTGGGGTTCTTTTGGTTGGGGGATTGACCACTTCCAAGCTGTAGGACAAAGACCCAAACCAAATACATTGAGTCTGCCAGTTTTTCTGTCTGCTCAACCCCAGACCAGAACAGTCTTCCAGCTCCCTATCATTGGTTGTTGTTGCATTTTTTTTTATTGTACACCCATTATTATTTTTTCTTGTTTTCTGCTCATCAGAAGCAGTAAAAACCCTAAATGTTTGCATACATACAGCAACATACCAGCTGTAATGAGTTTGCGACATGTAAGATGCCTGAGAAGGGCTGATCTGTCTTTTGTGTACACACAGAGGTATCTGCTTTGAGAGGGATGTATACACACGGGTCAGTCACTGATGGATGAGTGTAAGGTCTCGCCTCCAGTGCAATAGATATGAGTGCTTTACAAAGGTAAACAGTAGAAAGTCCAAACCTGTTTGCCTATGTTGATAACTGAGGTCTCAGTTCTGATGTGTTTCGCTGTCATAGCTTGGATGGTTTTCATTATTTGAGTCTTAGATCTTTTTTACCGAAAGCTTGGGTGTTGGTTATAAAGTTTTAGCTTTTTTTGGAAAATTAGCATTAATTTTAATTAATAATTATTTTCTTTTAGTGGCCAGTCCAAAATCTGTGAATGCAGTGCGCCTTTTGCCTGAGTGGCTTTGTGGTGTGCCCACATTCGTGGAAAGACAAAGGGCGTGGCTTCCTGCCCTCCACTCTCCCAGCATGCTCCCGCGTCACGTCCCTGCATTTTACAGATGCTTGAGCAACTGCGCAGGGAAAATAGAAACACAGACACGGCACCTAAAATGTGGCGACATGTTTGTGGACAAAGCCATTGGATGCAACCTTGATGGGTCCCTGAGGAATGGAGGGTGTGTCTGAGCCCTGGTGGAGCTTGTCTTTATCTCTGTGGTGTAGACTCAGTTCCTGGAGAGGAAACCAGTCCACCACAGGCTCCTTTCCTCAGTGTGACTCTGTAAATGACATTGTCTCAAATGGTGCAGTAGTACCCTATATTGTGGACTGACTAGAGTGCTGCTAGAGTTATAAATTGGCTGACACATTAGTTAGTCCACTACATAGGGAACTAGCGGACCATTTGAAATACAGCCAATGTGCTTGTAGACCCTGCCCATTTGTGTAATGTATCAATCAAAGAATTTACAAGCCAAGGTTCAGGTTCTCTGAAATGCCTGAAGCTATTCAATGCATTCCACTCCACCGCACCAGGTAAGTTGTGCTGTTCTTTCATTAAAGAACACTTCAAATAATTTGCACGGTGTGTACACAAATACTAGAGGGATCACTCTTGAGCAATGAGGTGGGAAATGCCAACTGAAAGCCTCGCTTGAGAGTTGCCCAACAACGACTCTGAGACTGACACAACCATGGTTCGAAGGACACACCACCACAATAAGAGCTGGTTCTTACACAGCAAAGATCCTATTTTTAAATCTTCTTTTAAAGCCCTAATACACCTGGGTGGCAGGGACAGTAGTCTAGCCTGAAGACCATAGAACCTGTACACCCAGCTGAAAACAGGGTGAACAAAGATCAAATGCTGATTTTACTATTTTGGAGCACCCATCTGTCGGTTAGGGTAAATTCTCCAAGTGAGATAAGTGCTGTGTTCCGGGGTGAGAGTGACATGCTGTACACTACTGTATATCCCCCTAAGCCCCTTCACGAAGACAGGCCTTCACAGGGAGAGACACCGTCTCAAAATAAATGTTGCCTTTATTTTGACGTATCAGGAGACGTTCCCACTCTGGAGAATCCTCCCCAGAGTGTGATTGGCCACATCAGTGGTGAACGGAAAACCCCTATTTATATTCACAGAGCCAATCACTACAGTTTGAGAAGAGGCAGAGGAGGAGTCCAGACACTGCGTGTGCATGTTTCCACTAAGCTTCGTTGGACTACAGCAGAATTCTGCCCAAATGTAAGTTTTCCATGACAGTTTTGCAGACCCAAACTCAAGCAGTGCCCGGGTGCAGGCGGTATTTCTCATGCCAACCCCAAATCTCCACCCGTGCCGTACAAAACTTGCTGATTGTTAATTCCCACTTCAAGGTTTCTGCAGCTGAAGTGTGAAGAGAAGTCATTATCAGATTAATGTTCGTTATTTGAGTTACAAAAAATGTAAAATTCCGCTAGCATGCACCATGCTCTGAATGTCCTGGATGAGAGACGTCTCTGGTGTATCATTCTCTCTGGGCCTTTGCTCAACTGTGCTGAAAGATGAGGCTTTTTAAATGCTCCACACAGGGCCTCCCATCTCAGTAAAGTATCGAAAGTGAGACAAACCCATGGAAAGGATGAATGTAAGAACTATTTAAGTCTGTTTAATTTACCAACTGTTTAATGGTACATGGTGGCATGTCCAAATCATCTATATCATGAGCCTGTATGTGGCATATTGCAGTTTAGTACAGTATGTTTCACAATATCACATTGTAAACCAGACATGGTTAGTTTTAAAATGAAGTCTATAATAAGTTATTTATAAAATACAAAAATATTAACAAGATATTATATGGGGAAAATATTGTTTTTTTTTTTTTGTTGAAGACCCTGGCCTGAGACTTATTCACAGTGTCCCAGGGGTCCCTAAACCCAAGTTTGGAAGCGCCCAAACAGTTCTCGATGCTGTTCTCAGATGAGCCAGGGGAACTTTCAGCCAAGTCAAATATAGTAAAGAGCAAGAAATGGGTGTCCTGAGTCAGTGCAGAGTGCTAAGCTATGTACGGTCAAAATCTGAGGGGCGGGGTTATTTTATACAGCAGGTGATGTCAGTGTACACCTGCACAGCTGGTGTGGTATAAATAATAATAACGGATCCCTCCCTCCGCCCTGGTTGGTGTTCTGCATCCTTTGATGAGATTAGGGATTCATGTGATATGCAATGCTTATCCCTGTAATGGTCGTCTGCACAAAGCATTCCAGGGACCACTGCAGATCAGTACTCTGTAAGAGAACTCCCCTCTAAATCTATCTTGCAGTATAGAATGTCTTTTTTTATACTAAGAAAGAAACCCACATTTTATGCACAAAAATTCTCTAAATGTCTTTTGCAGACATTTTCCCCCTTCAGAGCAGCAGTATCCCCTCCCAAAACCGCGAGAAAGCTGAACAAACACGACAGAATATTTTCAGCTTTCGCCGGCGTTGAGTGACGTTCCCGCCGCTGAATGGAAGGGGAATCGCGTTTCAAAGCGGCTAGCGGGACCGCGCAGGAGTGCGCGAGCTGCTCCGTCAGCAGCTGTCACTCTCGGCCAGTCTCAGAGGCCCAGGATGGCAGTGAGATTGGGGTGATTAGGAGCAGCGAGACCAGGACTCACCCACAAGGAGGGGAGGAGGAGAGGAGGGGAGGAGGGGGGAGGGGTACTACACATGTTTACTAGGTCAGGTGAGTACATTTATCCGGATCATTTATTATGCTAACAGTAAAGCTGATTCTAGCACTTCTTGCTACACTTAGTGTCTCCAAGAGTGTTAATTAGATTAGACTGGCTAAAAGAGCCTGAAACAGTGATGTAATGCTGCAGACTTCAGCTCCTCTCTTGCCTTCAAACGAGAGGAGACGGCAGGGACACGATGTGGAAAACACGTCCACCGCCTGAATGTGACGGCCAGAGAATTTAGAACTTTCCTCCCATGCTGGGCTATCCAATACCTTTATGTCTATCAAGGTTTTGTATCTTCCCTGGTAGAAATCGCTGCTTTGCTGTTCACTTACATGAGGGCCATGAGTCATTTTAAGTATGTGGTGCTGTTCTGCTTGTATTTGTAAAAAAAAAAAAAATACAGAATGAAACTCAAAATGCAATTTCACTGTGAATGGAGAGTAGGCCTTGCCTCAGTTATAATCCCTCAGACTGCCAATGCTGATGCTTCCTGCGGCCCTGGGCTTGTTTATATATATATACAGATGAGTGGCGAGTTAAAGAAAAAACCTGAATAAATGAGTGGAGAATGAATAACGAATGTAGATGTACAGCATGATACAATTATACTGCATGTACTTCATGATACAGGACATGATCAGACTGTGTCAGCAAGAGCATTCCATAGAGAGGGATATTGTATGGTTTCAGTACATAAACCCCTCATTACAAAGACAAATGCACATTTGACAATTCAGTGCAAAAACCATAGGCACTGGTCTACAGAGATGTGGAAGAAAGTGGTATGGTCCGATGAGTCATCCTTCACCATATTCTCGACAACTGGGTGAGTGCATGTGGCGTACACCGAGACAATGATGCAGGCTTGAATGTGTGACCCGGACAGTGAGGGGATCCGATAGCTCTGTTGTGCTGGCATTTTCCTGGCATGGTTTTGGTCCACTTGTTTCCTTAGAGGGATGGGCCACTGTAAATTGATACAAAGTTATTCTGAGTCATCACCTTTCCTATGATGATGATATCCTATGATGAAATTGCTATCCTGGTGGGAGTGGTCTCTCCCAGGATGTTAATGTGTACTTCGTCTTTCGTTGTTAAATGTCTTTTCTCTTTTCTTATGTTTTCAACAGCTGATCGTGATAGACAGCTCTGTAGAATCCAGAGCTGTAGAATCCATTTTCTATTACCAGAGGAACTATATTTCACTAAGATGTGTATATAATAATTTTAGTTTTGTTCTTGATTAAAGTTTTTAAAATACCATTTTACTAAAACTTTTCCCATGCATTTTAGTTTCAGCCATGGTATAATGGATAGAAACCACTCTATGCCAGTGCATATACAACAATATATGGTCATTCATGGTGGTTAAAGATCACCTGAGTATTTTCTCTTTTTTTTTTCTTGTCCTCCAACTCTCTCGCACATCTGTGGCAGGGTTTGCTCAGGGCACTTCTGAGAAAGGAGCCTAAGGCTGGGTGGGCTTCGGGCCAGTCATCCAAAAACCGTGCTGGACTGGAACAAAGCCATGTGTTCCCGGACTCCTAAACTTTACTCCCTTATAACCACAGAAAGCCATTATGTTCAGTTTTGGATCTTCAACCCATGTGCATTCTTCTAGATATTCATTTTCTGGTATGAAATTCCTTTTATTAATTTTCTGGTTTCTTCTTTTTTGTCAAATTGGACTGTTTTTTCAAGCAAGAGACCATAACTGAGGTTTTTGGACTATTAATGTTGGACTGAAATACAAACAATCTGCTATTGCTTTGTTTTATTTTTGAGGGTTTTTTTAGGTGACTGTCAATCCCTGAAGTCTTTTTCTGTGGCACTTGTGTATGTTGAAAATCTCAAGCATTTTTTAATGCTTTATTTTTTATTAAAATCTTTCTTGTGAAACTGTTCCATGAGGATGAATGCTCTGTGCCTTTCTACCAAAAAGCTCTTGTTGTAGTTGCTCGTGGTTCTCGTTCATTTTAGGGGGGCTCTTTGTGCCAGCTGGTTCTGCTTTGGTGAACTGAACACAACCCTGTCAGGGGAGACTTTGGGAGAGGGCAATGGGGAGGACACTGCCAATGAGGTTTACAGTATCTTTGAATGGAAAAATGTTCTGTGGGACTCAGACCCTCACAAAACGACCCGAGGTCTCCCTCCCTGCACCTCCCCCTCCTCTGGGACTCCTTATATGGGCAAATGTGGAGATGGAGTTTTGGAAATTTTCAACCTCCTGACATTCAGAGCCCCGCAGGCAAATGTTGTTGCAGCCCAGTCAACGCGCAAGTCCACATACGGAACATCCGCAGCCGTACAATGTGTACATAGAGCCTTAGGTTTTAAAAAAATAATAATAATAAATTCCACCAGCTGTCTTTGGATCTGTCTGACGATGTAGTCCGGCTGCGTGTGTCCACTCAGGCCTGCTGACGTCATCCCCCACATCCACACCCGCTCCCACAGCCCTTCCCCACAGATTCAGGCCCCTGCAGTCACGTCTGTTGTCGGGAAGTTTCTCTTGCCATGCGATTGTGAAATTTGCAGGGTTGACACCCCCCTGGGACAGAGCGAGGCACTTTCGGGGGGGTGACAGTAAACCCAATAGGCAGCTGTTTATCTAATCTTTTAATGTCGGTGGATCAGTGTGTTTTGGGGAGAGCCTCAATTATTGTACATCATCTTCAAAGTCTGTAGTGTCGGCATACTGTCCCTTCTTATAGACTCTCTGCATCTCTCTTATGAGTCTAATCACAGCAGTTAAGCCTAAACAAATGAGTTATGTCCAAGGACAAATTAAAACTTCGACCCACGTGTAAATCAAATCATAACAAAGTTACATCTGGCCCCTGGTAATAAGCCTTTATCACATAAACTAACCATAATAATTTGATTAATTGTTATCATAATCATAATCTGTTATTGTGGGAATGATGATGATTATTATTATTACAATATATTATATATATACTTATATACAGTTGCAGTTCAATTACTGAGGAAATTCTGGTTACTTGTGTATAACCTGAATAATTGTCGGTAATCCAGAGTATTCTAAGACTCGGGTAGATGCAGTGGTCTGTATTGTGTATGCCTCCTGTGCTTCTTTGCTTACATTAGTAAAGATTTAAGCAGATTTAAGTGAATCTTTCTGGCAGAGAGCAGGGGTGTTTTCAAGGGCAAATGCAGTGTAGCAGTGTGCCAAAGACACAGGGCACCTTAGTTTAAGAGACTCTCCCCCCCCCCCCGCCCCCCACCTCAGTCTGGGAGCGGTTGCTGACTCATAAGAAACATCCCCGCTGGCAGATATGAGATACGACCGTCAGTGGCTCATTGTTGGGGCGCAGGAGGATCACGTGCTCCCCGGCAGCAGGGAGTCATGCCCGGGTCTCCTCGGTGTCCTTCACGGTCCAGAGGGTTGAGCCGCGCCCGCTAATCGAGCGGAGTTCGGGTCAGCTGTGGGGCCGCGGCCGTTCTGAAAATGCCTGGGATTTTACTGGGCGCGTGTGAGCCTCCACGCCTCAGAGGAGCGGACCGGTCCTTATCTTCTTTCTTCCAGTGTCGAAATCATGGTGTGGGGGGGGGTGGCTCAAATAGAAAACCCTTTGAAGGTTTGACGTATCGCTGTTCTTAACCTTTATCCTGCGGCTACTCGCATAACTCTTTCGGGACACGTATTCTTCTTAAACTGCTGATATTTACAGAAGGTGTTCGGGTTAAGCCTGCCGCTTTGCCAGTTCTGTTTAACCTCTCGGTCTGGGAAGCGAACCCGCAATGTTCTGTTGAGACGGCCCAGCTCACTAGCAGCGGTGCCAGCTTGCTGTTTTTTTGGGTTTATGCACCGTGCTCAAGTATATTCTATCACAGCTAGCTGAATACATTTTTAAAAACTTTTTTCCTGTCAGGTCTCAAACACGTTCTTAAAATGTTTTTTAAATGTTTTCCTGCAGTGCAAAAATGAATAAGTGTTATCGAGACCCATTAACAAGATACTGTAGCTGGATAGTTGTCGTTTGGAAGTGGCTGATCACCACCAACCTTACACAATGGCATTGAAAAATTGTGTAAAGTTACAGAAACTTTTTTTTTGCTAGCTGGGATGAAATTCTGAAGTCATTAACCTTCGATTGAATGCATCAAACAGCACAAAGCTGCTTGTGGGGGAGTGATGGTATCTCTTTGGAGCAGCCTGTAATGGCTCCTCCTATCAGAGCTGTTCAACAGCTAAACAAGATGCATCTGGAGAGGAAATGGCTCGGATGCTGTTAAGGAATCTCTTATCTCAGGCAGAGAATACCGAACCACCATAAAAGTGTGGTAAATTGCCTCCTCTTCTTCAGATTTTCCCTGGCTATGCACACAAACAACATGGCAAACCTCTTCACATTGCAGGGAAGGAATTTGCTTTGCCAACTGAAGCACAGAACCGTGAACACTTTCAGCATAATAAAAGCAAGGGATCGGACCTCCGTACATCTTTCCAAACTAGTCTAGTTTTAAAAATCTATTCCGTGTTTTTTTTTGTTTGTTTTTACACTTGGGTTAAAACTTGGCACTCAGGGGGGGAAAAGGGCTTAGCTTCCCCCTCATTAATAACCCTCCCTGTGTCCATGGCAACGGCACCATATCAGATACACGTCATGCTCAGCCTGGGCCAGTCTATCTCCAGATGCGTGTCAGGACAAAAAAAACAAATAAACATCTCTGGAGGACTTCCCACAGGCCCACTTCCAGAGCCATGGACGGACAGGCCACCCTCCCCCAGTCCCTGTCTACCTTGGATATATTACACTTCATGCTTGCAGACGGGGGCGATTACTGATTACATTCTTCAGCAAATCAGCATCAACTGAGCCACACATTTGGAGTAGTTGTGTAAATGCCAGGTTGGGGGTGCAGACTTTGTCCAGGCCCTCTCAGGCCTGTCTATAGGGCAGCATGTGAGCATTTCTCATGCATGGACAACATACAGGGTCATGTAAGTCAGAGCTGTATTTGTTTTTTATAGTCCTGCTTACTAAAAGTTAGAACATATGATAACTGAATATAATGCAATAAATATCACGATAAATATATTCAGCTGTAAGAGATAATTTGTCATTTATTTGCTATGTGTTGTGAAATTTTACAATATCTCAAATTGTTTTGAGATTTTGTAATATCTTGGTCATTTATTTTATTTCCACATATTTGTATGTATGTCAGTTCTGTAAGGGGTCAACCCGTGAGCTCTTAGTCACCCAAAATGTCTCTGCAGCTCACGGGTAATCTCTGTAATTGTTTTTATTAGGCTCTGGAACTGACTGAGATTTATTTCCTGCTAAACTAACATTTGCGGTTTGGATTTTTGGCAGATTGTCGGTGTTGGCGTTGGAGGGCCTTTCCTGACCTGACAGGGGCTCCTGTCCGACGGCAAGAGTTGGCAGAGAGATATAAAGCATGTAAGGGTCAAATGAGGCAGCAGCCATTTTTAATCTGTCAATGTCTGTATCGATCAAAATATCTGCTGTTTATATGTGTGTATAATATGTATGGGTATGTATGTTTTCCTGTATGTGTGTGTGTGTATATATCTACATATATATGCATATATGTATACATACATACATATATATACATACACAATATAAATTTCAATAAATTTTTACTGAAGTAATTGAGGTTAAGTGCTCTGCTTATGAATAGAAGCTTGTATCTGACCAGATTACTAAACCACTTTTTTCTTTTTTTAGCTCTACTACTTCACTCCCCAAGTTTCTTTCCCCTCAATATGGGGTGCTCAATGGCAATCACAGGCCCACATGTAGGAAGCAAGCGGAATTTACCGTTACACATCTACATGGCACCGTAAACCCAGACCCAGGACCATATCTAAACACACTGTATACCACCCCCACCCCCTTCCCTCCACCACCAAACCTTCACACCTCAAAGCTTTCACGTTGCCGTCCACGTTTCTCTGTACAATCCGGACAGAAAGACTAGAACAAAAACTGTTGTTTTGGAGGTGGGGATGTAGTTGGTACAGAAAAACATCTGTTATGAATATACCTGTTATAGAAAGGGGGGAGCGGTGTTCCTTCTGGGTCCCTGCTTTGGCCGGGACAGGAGGTCGGGGGGAAATTCAGGGGTACCCTGGTTGTGCAGAATTAAAGGTCTGAAATATTCCTCTGTATCTGACTGCGTTTGCGCAGCGTTGCCAGACAGCTCCTGATGAAGGGGAGAGCTCTAACAGGGATTACATGCAGCTGTTTCAGACATGTCCAGCTTCGTGTTTCATCGGTGTGAGAAGCGCTTGATATACATACCAAGGATGAGCAGGCCGCTGACAGGGAGATGTGAGAGTTAGCCACACCATGTTCTTATTTAAAATCTGCTCTCGGTACACCCGGTAACTGTCATCTGTGTTTTGTACAGTTTCGTTCTGTTCATAGTCACCCTTGGGGGAATACGAGAAGGGAGAAACTTATGGGGAAAAGAAATTAATCTGTGTCAGTGCGGGGGCTATTCGGTGACTCTTCCTGCTGAAATACGTGATACTAACTGCACCTGTGGTGACTGTGGCTGCCACGCCCCTGGATGATGGCACATAACTGGCCATACCATCGTCCAGGGAGGACGGGATTGTCCCGATCTTATCGTGCAAGACCCACCCATCGGCATTTCTCTGCCTGGTCAATCAGGTGCCTGAGGTCACCCTGCACCAGCTGGACATGAAGTGTAGTCCTTGTGCAGAGTGCTGTGGAGGGCAGCTGTTGGTCACTGAAACTAGCAGCACCCTCTCTTTTTTTTTTACATCCCTGAAATATAATGGCAGGAACCACGCAGGGAAATCCACTCCAAAACTCCTACTGTGGGACTCTGCCCCCGTCGAAACGTTTCAACCAGCTTGTCACATGCACAGCAAGCAAGTGAACATAGGCCAGACCACACTGGAGACAGCCAGTCTCTACACATTCAGAGACCTTTCTCTGTGCTCTTGACAGACAGTGAGGTTGAGCTGAGAAGGGTGGTTGTTGCCACGATGACAGGTTGAGCGTAGCCGCTGGTCAGGAATATGCGGGTGTGCACTTCCATCATGCTAACGGATGGCCCAGAGTAAGCAGGCAAGCCCAAAAAAATCATAGTTCAAGGGTCCTTCATCTCTGGTCGTAGCTACCCCCTCAAATCCCCACCTCACCTCAGGCACTTGGGCAACCTTCTCCACTGGTATTGGGAGGGGGGGTCACCACAAAAACATGGTCATGCCATGGGAGGAGGAAGGGGTGAGGTGAAATGGTCATTAACGCTGACAAGGACGTTGGGTGTCAATGTGACCCTTTCATAATGAGAGCTGTTGACTGGGTGACATTCACACGGTCATCTCCCGTCCTCCCATCCCATGTCAGCAAATGCCACCAAGTCTAAATATAAGAACGGAGTCATATTTTTTTTCCTTGTGCCTGTTGAGCAAATGCAAGTTTGTTTCTTTACATCAGTGTTAGACATGTAAATGCACTGTACTCTGATTTGACCGCTGAAAATCATGGAAAAAGATGGACCAATATCTGTGAAACATCCTTAAAGCATTGATGAGACACATCGATCATGAGGGCATACTCTGCCATTTCTAGACTGCTGTCTTTTATTAATTTAATTTGGCATAAATTTCAAAAAGCCACGCTGCTTATACTAAATACAAAGTGCTTCTATAATGAGGTGATTGACACTGTACCATGGGTGCTTCTCAAACAGACTGTCCCTGCCCCTCCATTCCATTTAAATCTTTCCCAATAGTTGCTTGCTTGCTTTCTTACCACACTTGCTTTCTCACCACGCATATTTGTAATGTGAACAAGTCCATTTTTGCTTCTGCCTTGTCTTAATTTTTCTTCTGTCAGTAGGAAATGAGCCAGATGGGTATGTGAACCCCTGGTGTCCTCTGAATATTTAAAAGATGGAATCTTGATTGATCAGAACAAAATTGATTTAAAAAACTCTATTCAACAGAAGTTTTTAATTGGCTTTTTTTTTAACCCTGTGAGCTGTTCAGAAACAGTAACAGTGACAGCTGAACATCTGCAATCAGATGACTCACCCTACCCTGGTTTATAGGATTTGAATCCTTCAGCAGAATCACACAGGTGCTGTTCAGTGGTTCTGAGCATCTCCTGTTCACTCATTCCTGAAAGAGGGTTCAGCATTGCTACAGTTATGATGAATGAGACAACTATTGCAAATGTGAACTTCACTGATGTGGAAACAATGGAATAACCAAACTAGATTGATGGTTTTAAAAAATCTTTCAGAAAAAATCTTTTAAGGAAATAGTCCTTGAACATTTTTGTTTACCCTTTTCGTAAGAGTACAAACTTCTGAGGTGCAGAGTTAAGGAAAAAAAAAACTTATATAATTGTGAACAGGCAAAGGGCAGCATGACCCATATGAGTTTGGAATGCACTTCCTGAGTGAGAGAGAAAGAATGAGAGTGAGTGTATGTGAGAGAGAGAGATAGAGAGAAAGAGAGTGAGTGTGTGAGAGAGAGCGATAGAGAGAGATAGAGAGAGAGAGAGAGAGAGAGAGTACATTCACAGATTTTTTTTAAATCAGAAAGTGGATTTTAAAAATGGGACTAGATAGAATTGGGCTGTAGCTACTCAGTGACTTACTGTTTGTGAGTTCAGTCAGAGCTGGGAGCATTCTCAAACATGTCCCATAGCAGTTCTCCCTGGAGCTTTGGGACTCAAATAAACAGACTCAAGGACAGGGCCTTAGCTTCGGTGTGGCTGCGGAGGTTTTCTGGACATGCCCTAAACACTGGAAGCTCTGGCCTCCCCAGATCAGGGGGGGTGATAGACACTCTCTGCCATCCTCAGAATTCACAGGGGTGCAGACCCACAGGCGAGGCTCATGTACAGACACCTCCCCATTGCTGGCAGCTCCCATAGAGCAGAGCGATGCTTTTTAAATCTTATTTTCAACCCCTCATTTTATGTTTTTATCTCGACTTAGAGACTTGGTTGTTCTCCCTGCTAAATTGACTTGTAAAGCCAACCTCACAGTACTGCATAAAGTTTTGAGGGCTAAGAGAGACTAATAAAATATCAGACTGTCAACTGAGCTTGTATTGGCTTTGGTTCTGACATCACAAATACACAGGTCATCAGGTACCTCGTTCCCAGCGTCTGGCGAACAGGCTCGCCCGGATTGGATGTCTCACATGCATGGTTTCTGGGCTGCGCTGTTATGATTTGAGCATGTACGAGTCCCGCCATGCCAGAACTAGACAAAACAGTGCTCAAGCAAGAGGCCAATGGTTCTTTTTCCACAGATAAAGTGGAGCCATGTTGATTCATTTGTGAATGACTACGCGTGGAGGGCAGGAAGTCTTCAACTGACACGAGCCAGCAGCTCACCCTTTGCTCTATTTGGACAAAAGACTTGGGAACCATTTGTTAAATGCATTTGCCTTCCAGGCAATATATATATATTTTTTAGATTTCCAAGACTTGACAGCTTGGATTGTCTTCAGTGAGACTTTTTTCTGCTGAAAGGAATTAGATTTGGAAAATGACTTGAGTGTTTAGGTATACACAGGACCCCATATGACTTATGAGCTCGTGCCTATATACTAAAGTGGCATTTATGAAGATGTACACATTTTATTCTTGTCCACGACTGCTGAACTTTCAATGTGGAGCAAGCAGCAAAACCAGAAAGCAGGGTGACTTGTTTTTATTTGTGTACAGTGAGCATGTTTGCTACTGAAGTGAAAGTATTTTCACATGGCCTTAACAAACTGATTAGCATTTGTGCTGCAAAGTACTGGATGAATAATGAGCTGAGGCCACAAAAGACAGCTTCATTTCCCTCAGAGCAGATGCAACAGCCTCGCAAATTCTCCTACAGTTTGGTGGTGCATGAAAGTACCCAATTATCAAGTGCAATTTGAATTCTTGGATTTCAAGCGAACACATAATTATACACGATCAGAGATGAACAGATACTTTACTTAATTTCTGTGGCAGGAATACAAACATATATCATTTTGCATTCAAAAAGATGACAGAGCTGTCAAGTCCGAGATGGTGAATAATCTTAATCACACTGAATAAGAGGAAGAGGGAATTTCAAAGCAAAAACATTCAGGTTTTGAATTTCTCGGATGCCCCAATATTCCATAAAAATGTCCAAATGTTTTTCACTGATGGCACAAATAAGTCTTTCCGCTGTTGCTACATTAAATGGCTCATTTTGATCTATAATTTTAACTCCAGCAAATAAGCAACTATGACTAATTTGTTTCATCTTCATTTAGATGAAAATACAAAAATATGAAGCATTTTCTTAGCTTCTCTACTGGTTACCGACACCTTGGCACGACCAGTAGGTGACATATGTGAGAACAAAATGGCGATGCCATCTAGACTTAAAAGGAACTCACTTGTGGTTTTGGTGCACTTCAAAGCTGCGCTTGTTAAGCCCATGGCTATTTTTACTGTTTCAGTATGTTCAATCAAAACATTTACCGATATCTCATAATGGAGCTTATTTTCATTCCCAGAATTCCACTGCAAATCCGGCATACCACCACAGACAGATCTTGCCACTCCAGAATTAGAATATAAGGAATCAGGGGCTGTGAAGATTGGTTCGTATTACAGTACAAAGGCTCATGGGTACTGCATGGATACCAAGAGCTTTGTAGGAAAATTACAGTACTCTCCCTCTACCAAGGCAATACAAACATGGTGTCGGTGTATAGTGACAGACTGCATTTTAGTTTATGGGGGACTGGAAAATACAACTTTGCCACAAGTTCCTAACTTGTGGTGGTTCTTCCCTCATTTATCATTTTGATAGAAAAAAATATGCAAGCACATTTGAAATGACGTCTAAGTCACGGGTGCAGAGGAAACACAATAACTAAACTAGAAAAGTTGAAAGGGTTACTGAACACTGTGTAATACTTTAACTTAAACTAAACTTTTATTCAGGTACAAAATTTCAGTCAGACTTAAAACATTGGACATGAAAGCGGGATATATAGGTCTTCATGCATGACAAATGTGTATGAGACAAAAACATTATATTTGAATAAACTTTTTTTCAAGTATTACACAGTGTGGAAGTTTTTTTTTTTATTATTTATTTTTTTTTTTAGCCTTGTCATCATTTTAAATATCAGGTTAACCTATGGGTAGTGGAAACTTGGGCTTCCATGTGTGGTCAGTATGGCCTGTATGCATTGTGGTATCGAATCTACCAGTGTCTGGAGTTCTGTGGATGGAATTCAACACCACTCTTTCTTGAGAAAGTCCATCCACTCACATTTAGTTGAGTGAACTTGAAAGCACTGTTTAAGGCATCATTCCAGAAAATTCCATAAATGTTTGATTGTCCAGGTCTGGTGACTGAGAACGTTGTGATATGTGGCTAATGTGAGCATCATGCGGCTCAACCCACTGGGAGACTACTCATCTTCAGTGGATGGGGGCTTTCTCATCTTTGAAGACACCACTCACTGCAGGAAAGAAATGCTTTAACATGGAGTTAGGATGATCATTCTGTATGATAAAGTAGTGATTGCTATTAACCTTGCTTTCTAAGAGTATGAGTGCACTCTAATCATTCAAGTGAAATGGGCCCTACACCATCATGGAACCACCAGGACCCTTCACCCAAGGAACACTGATGTTTTTCTGTAGTTTATCTGTAGTTGAGGATTTATTCTAAAATAAAAAATCTGCACAAAGAATACACTTATGTGACAAAATATGGCCTAAAATAGTAGGATGGCTTACTTGAAAGCTTAATGTTATTGGACCCAGTGACACAAAGTTGTCCTCTCTCAATCAGCTTAAATTAAATCAAGCAGTGTAACAGATTCTTGGCAGGAAAAAAAAATTACTTGGAAAGATTAACATTTATTTGAGCCCTGACTTTAAAAAATGTGTGCAGTCAAACTAATATGTAAAAAACCCTGACCAGAAAATCCTGTTGTTATTATTTTCACGACACATTATAATTTGACCAAAAAACCCTGTCGCTCCAAAACATAACAGGCCTTCAGACCGCATACATTTAAAAAAAATAAAGTGTCCTTCTGCTGAAAATCTCAAATGGGATTTGTCTCGTCTAAGCAAGAAAACTACACAAGGCATCAAAATGCAGAAGTCCCCAGTGTAGAATAAACCAATCTTTTTTGTTTATCTATTCATTTGCTCCTGGTTTCTCTAAGTAGCTTATACCAGATTAGGTGAATGTTTTATTACTTTGATATTAGACCATGAGAAAACAAAGCTTTATGATGAGAACAGGAAATTTGGTCCACATAGGCTTGCCATTTCACCCACTATCCAAAGATAATCCAGCAGTGTAGGCTGCAGTATGAACCCCGGGCTTGAAATCCCTAAAGGTCTTTGGTAGTTCATGGCTAGACAAGCTATTCTATTAACTCTTACTTAAAGGGGGGAAACCCCTTCTTCATATTTCTATTAGATGTATATTTTACTCATTTGCACCTCTAGCTCCACTCTGGGGTCACGGTTTGGTAATAAATCTGTGGTTGTAATAAGAAAGCAGCCTTAGGAGTCCAAAATGTACCGGGGATACAGTGTGAATATTATGGTGTAATGACCTCATGGCCGTCAGCTTGCAATGTTTGGTGTGACACCCTAGAAGAACTGTAAAGACTAAGGCAGGTGTCGCCAGTGTAAGACAATCCTAAAACCATCCTGCTAGGGACTTTAAAAGACCAGGAAGGACAAATAAGTCAAGTGGAGGCCTCAGACGGTGAGTTCCTACCCTGGACTTGCAATGTTGTAAATACTTCATATTTAGCTCACTGTTAAATTTCTCTGGTTGGTTTCAAATATGCTGGGAAAGGAAAACAAGATGATGATGGAGAATTAATTAATAGAATTTTTTTTTACATTTAACGGCAGACTGATTGCACAGTGCACATGCATTTATAGCTATGACAGGTATTCATGGCAACAGTCTGTAAAATGTTATACAGTAAACTTTTTATTGGCAGTTGCATCATCGCAATTATTTGAATTTCACATAGATGTGCACACTGAAACTTACACACTGTGTCACTGTGCAAATCTCCACATTCAGTTCTATCGTAAATGGATTCTTTGAAAATGCACCATGAAATTCAATATGAAAACATAAAATTAAAAAACGATAACACCGAAAGGGAAGGAGGGAGGTGAGTATACTCCTGACAGCTGTCCTGTGTTGTCTTTTGGCTGACCAGGAGAAAGGGCTGTTAAAATGCTGAAGAGCTCGCATCTCCCTCAGGGGCCAATCTGATAGCGCTGGTGGGCAATGCAGCTACTTAGTAGAAACCTGACGAGCTGTGTGATAGCACATCCCAGTCGTGTGCTGCACAGATTACAACAATGCCTGAGGGGGCTTTGCAGACATGATCCTTTCCCCTAACAGGCCTACATCGCTGACAATGTCCTTGACCACAGCTGATAGAACGGCACTCTGGAGGGCTATAACTTTCGCGGAGATTAGAACACTAATGCCTCTTTGCATCACTTCTAATTCACTTTGCTTTTTTTGCAATAGGAAACCGCACAAGCACCGACGCTAACGGGATCGCACTCCTTCCGCTGTCTGTAGGGTGTTTAAACCTGAAATCCCCTGTTGAAATTACCTGCAAAGTATATAACGCACACCTTAGAAATGTCCCCGTATGTGTACATGTGCGTGTATGGTTTACGCGTGAGTGTATAACAAATTACGGTTTTAGTTTTAGCGATTGCAAACACGGTGAAAATATCTTTGTAAAACTTTTAAAATACAATATTGTGCCTGCGTGCACAATGTCTCCAATATTGCGCTGTGTGCTGTAAATTAATTACAAGCAATCCGTTTGTTAAATCCATCCAGAAAACTTCAGCGTCCTCCACTAATTTATTCGTATCTCCCCGACGAAGTGTCTTCCAATGGATCCGATTTAACAGCGCAAGGAACACACGTCTTTGTGAAGGCTGTCTTTAAGCCCATCTGATCCCTTATATAGTCATTTTGGCGATTATATGTGTGGGAACAGCGAATCGCCTCTCTTGCCCACGGGAATGACAGAGCATGGGGAAGGACCGAAGTGAAAGTCGTTTCCAAAAAAGTATTGGATGTCCAAAAGAATTTCGTTCCCCCCCCCCCCCGCGAGAGTACATATTTGACGGGATACAGTCAGGAAGAGCTCACACTCCAGCTTGGTGTTCTGTTCTGCGCAGACGTAAGGCTTCCACTGACACTTGTCTCTTTAATTAAATTTCTCGGGGCGCACTTCGTGCAGCTGAAAGAAAAATAAGCAGCCATGGATGCCATCAAGAAAAAGATGCAGATGCTAAAACTTGACAAGGAGAATGCCTTGGACAGAGCCGAACAGGCTGAGGCAGACAAGAAGGCAGCTGAGGACAGAGGCAAGCAGGTCTGCATTTTTTTTCTTCTGGAAATAAAATGTATCGATTTCAAACTACGCGCTTCTGCGCGGCGCTTGAAATAACCTGTAAAACCAAACTTGATGGATCACCTCTTTGGAATGGATTAAAACCGGTTTCACAAAATGAACATACAATAAGGAGCGCACCAAATTATCCTTCTCTTGTTTTTTTTTTTTTTTTTTCTCAAAATGGAAACATTCTGAGTCTTTCCATCGAGTTTGGGAGATAATTTAAAATTGCTCGAATACTCCCGTAATTATCACAGAAAGATTGAAACAATCAATTGAAATGTTCACGCGTTCTTCTATTTGTTTATGTGCCAAAGTATAGTTTTTGGGAGTCGTGTTAATTGCAATGCATACATCGGTAGTTTGTGGGATTATACCACATATAATCCAATAATATTAATTATGATATATTCCGTTGAACTTAATTGATCATATTTATTACTGCATCATGTTAATTATTTCTCGTTAAAATGTATTCGCGTATGATTTTTGAAACCAAACTCTCGTTTATATGCATGTGTAGTTAGAGGATGAATTAAGTGAGATGGAAAAGAAATTGCGCGCTGCCGAAGACGAAAGAGATAGAGTGCTCGAAGATTTCCAAATCGCCGAAGAGAAGCTGCTCAACGCCGAAGAGGTCGCCTCAAAGGTATTTCGCTTGCCTGGGGAAGCTCCCTATCCTTAACTTCTCTCTTGTGTCTCTCTCCCTCTCTCTGTCTGTATGCGCCCCCGCGCTCCCCGTGCGCGCTCACGCATCAAATTTCCCGCTGCACACCCTATGAAAACGATCCTCTAAAAACAAAACTCAGCTCGAGGATGATTTGGTAGCTCTGCAGAAGAAACTCAAGTCCACTGAGGATGAGTTGGACAAGTACTCCGAGGCCCTTAAGGACGCACAGGAGAAACTGGAACTGGCTGAGAAGAAAGCCACAGATGTGAGTAAAAGGTGCTCTCACTAACCGCACCTTTTCTGCAATTCACAGCTTACCTAAAGCCTTGCTACCGTGGCCTGAGAGTAAATATGTGAAATGACAGTGGGTTAAGTGCAATGTGCCAATTACAACATTTACACTTCCAGAAGATAAACTGACCTATATTGAATAGCTATGATTAAGAATAAGGCTGTACCATACCTTATCTTCATCCTTCCTGAATTAAAATATTTGATAGTTATGATAGTTATAGCAAATTAACATAGTAAATATCTTCTAATCACGTTTTCAATAGCAGGTCGTGGTGCATGTATAATAACTGTCATTTTACATATTTGCATTTTTCTTGACTGTTGTCTTCTTGTAATAATCAATGTCCTTAAAAAATAAGCAGTTCATAAATAGGTTACATTCCTGGTAATCCTTTATGACCTGAAATAACAAACGTCTAATATGTCAACAATAGATCTTTGTTGGGCGTTGTTTCTTCTCAAAAGGGGTATGAATTTTGTTTTCATAAATTTATTCCAAAGGTAAGTACATCATATAATGACCATTGCTCAATGCTAATAAAATGAATGATGAATCTGGAAATTAATTTTTTATACTTCCATACTTGAGTCTTTCACCTACTCCACTATCTGTAAGCTACTTCAATCAGCAATTTATGTAAAATATGTAATATATAACTATGCCACAATAGTGCCAGACTTTGTAGCCACTTTCATACAATGCTGTACTTTCTTCTGATGATTCTATATGGCCAATTTAAAAGATATGCCCACAAAACAGAGATTACAGAATGAAAAGTAGACTTCCTGGAATGTGTGTCCAGCTACAGAGGAAGTGAGTTGAAACAGTGGTTATGTATAGTCCAGTGCTTTATATGGTAAAGTTAGAGTTTAATTGTTGAGACTGTGCCTCAGATAAGTTTCAAGTAGGTTTGTCAGGCATTAGGAATGAAGCTGTAATTATGGATAATTTAAACTGTAACATTTAGCTGTGTTTTCATATTGTACTACATAAACCAACCCGGTAAGGAAATAGGCTCAATATCAGTTTGGGTCTGCTGCACACATGATCTTAATTCATGTGACTTTTTCTCCTTCATGAGCTAGCTACTCAATGTTTTCAGATTTTCCTGTCCTTTCTGCATCTCTCTCTCTCTCTCTCTCTCTCTCTCTCTCTCACTCTATCTCTCTGTCTCTAGGTGTGTGAGAGACAGTATAGAAACATTCACAAACTAATTCAAGATAAATTATATTTTGTGTGTAATCATGCAGAATGAAACACGTTTTTGAAGAACAAGTCCCATAAAAGGAAAACTATGCCGACTATTTATATACGGTAGGGTACAGTATGTCCATGACATAGTAGGATGCACTGCAGCCAAGTCTGCCCTAGGCATTAGCTCAAGGTAAAACAGTACTTTTTTCAAATTTATTTATTTATTTATTTACGTGAGTTAAACTGATCCCTGCTTATTTACATAGCATGGCTGTTATTGTGACTGGGGTTATAGCAAACAATACATTCAACATTAATCATTACACAGACATACATTTGCGCCGTAGTGACACTATGTTAGTTTATGGTCAAGTGATGTGTATTGTCCGAATTTTACCAGCAGATGGTGGTCCATATCAACGCACAAACCTCAGAAACGTGACATTGGAATGTTAATAGCTAGGCGTGACCATGGTTATGATAATACGCACTTTGAGTAGATAAATAGTTTTTCCTTGCCATTCATTTCCTCATGCTTAAAGTTTCAAAATATTGCTTAAATTCCCTTTCGATGGTAATTCCGTTCTTGGCTGAGGCTGGACAGGGTTATGAAAACAGGGGTACTTCCGGGTTTTATCGCAAACGCTGCTGTGCGTCTCTAAGCTAGCACAGAACGCTAGTGCTGCTGCTTTTATGTTTGCATCCGCAGGGCGTTAGTGCGCTCGGTTTAAATTTCGAGGAAACCCTACATAGAGGTACATAGCGATTAATAGATAGAACAAAGCGATAATGGCTGGATCATCACTGGAAGCGGTAAAACGGAAAATAAAGTCCTTGCAAGAACAGGCGGACGGTGCTGAAGAGAAAGCCGAAAGACTACAGAGAGAGCTGGGTTTGGAGAGAAAAGCCAGAGAATCTGTAAGCCTTTAAATAATATGATCATTTTGACATCAAAGCTTAAGTATATTTGTTTGAACCGATCTTTTTTCTCCGACGCAAACATGGTCTCATTTAATGCAGTCGTTTGTTACAGGCACTGAGTATTCAACTCTTGCCGGGAAAATGAGGATGATGATCAATGTGATGCAGCTATAATAACGGAATTACCTTGGGAGGTAGCCACCCTGTTGTGTTGTTCACAATGTCATACACTCACTTGCAGTGGATAGGCTATTAAATAACCTAGTTATTGCCTAGTTATTTGTTGTCGTTAAATGTTTGCTACCATGTTACAGTTTGGCAGCGGCTGTATTAGACCAAGTTGTGGAGGCCTGCTCAGTGCAGGATAAGGGTTTTCAACTATCGATAAATAAACTCACTCCAGGCACACTGGGGGGAGGGGGGTGCACGATGACAGGCTAGGATTAGTGAGGTTATACATTGCTATGTGATGGCGTGTGAGACGACCAACTCTCCACGCGTACATTTTGTCGTTATTTCTTAAAATGGGAAGGTATGGCTTTACTGTTTTCAAACTTCTGTGTTTGCTTGGAGCCTATCGTATCGATAGTTCTGCAACCGCTTAACAGAATAGGTGCTGTTAATTGAACACTCCCATTGCACCTGTTCCGTTGAAGCAAGGCAATGAATGGCTGGTCTGGAATTTGTTCACTTAAGGGTCAATCAGTGAGTTGGAGAGAACTGCATATAGATATTGCCTGAAATGCGAATTACCTCAAATGCTTTAGCCGTAGCATACATTCTTTTTTAACCTTAAAAGTGAAATCTCATAGCCGGGATAATTCTGCCATCTCAGATTAAGCGGCTGCAGCTCCCCAAACAGGAAGTACAAGCTTTACCCTTTGTCATTATTATGTCCCTCTACCTATGATCACAATAAATTCACATGCAAATAATATGATTACATTGCTTGTAGATAATTAGCGCAAAAGAAACTATATTGTGTTTTAGAGCGGCATTGTTGAATTAGGTTAAATTTGTAAACGTGGTTTCACATTCTTATTTGCGGTTCCCAATAACCGCAGTGACGGCTAAAAACGGACTTTGCCCGCTTAGCGCACTGTTTGCGCACCTTGCTTGAATTGAACACGTCCAGCACAGCAGTGGTCCTTCCTGTTTGCTTTGGCGAGCGTCTTGCCAGGCAGGTAATTTGGGTCCGATGCAGTGACTACGGGAACATGCAAAGCAGGCCATGTTTTGTATTCGGGATCTAACACCCAAATGGGTAGTATTAGAAAGGAGCTGTTGGGACAAATAAACGTGGGAAATGTTGTCTACCTTAGGCCCTGTGCAGCCCCACCAGATCCTGAAGTAGGAGTGGCCTGCTGAGCTGTGCCACTTCTGAAAAAGGCCTTGGAATTCATTTCTTTGACATGAGGTCAAAGGTTATGGTTTCAAAATGTGCTTGTTTCTGCTCCAGATAAAAGAGAGTGCTTAAAGCGCCCAGCGTGGATTTATTATCACCAGGGAAACGTTGGCATGTATGCTTTAGATCTGTGGCTATGGGAGTGGCTTCTCAAACTAACCTTTCTTTCTTAGTTTGATTATTGCGGACTATGGTATCAGGAGTCCTGAAGTGTTTGAAGAAGCACAAACAGGTGTACATTTGCACTTGACTTAAAGACATTTGGAGTTTCATTATTGTGTAGATGTGACCATCACCCTTGCACTGCTGCAACATTTGAAGGACATGCCTTACCTTTGAGTTCCAAGTGAATCCATTACTCAATAAGAAAATTGTGATCAAGTTTAGGTTTCATTTTGATCAATGCTTATGGCTACACTGGCTCATGGCTAACTGGGCCCTCCTTTTAGTCCTGTTTCCTGGCACTCCTGTCTGCTTTGCCACCACATGCTGTCACAGAAGTCCTTCAGCACGGCCCTCCCACCCGTTAGCAGTGCTGCTGTTAGGAGAAGTATGACGTGAGTCTGCTAGGCCTCATGGGAAATCTGCCGTCTGCTTTCTGCCGAGGCGACGGCTGGCTGGGCTGTCTGCAGCACACGCCCTGCTGCACGTCTCAGACATTAGCGTGTTTTAACCCACAGCCGCGCTTACACTGGGCTTCTTGTGACTCCGGTCAACTGATTCCTTTTAGCCTTGTGTTCAGACATTATATGTCTAATTTTAGCTGCAGTGTTTAAGGAAGAACGCTGATGTGGGGCATGTGGGAGGTTTTCCTTCAGTTCAGCTCCACTCAGCCCCGACACAGCAGGAGAGAGGGTGTGACCTGGCCGCCTTAACGCTGGACAGGGCAACTGGGCTGACTCTGTGTGTGCGCGTGTGCGTGTGTGCGCGTGTGCGCATGTGCGTGCATGCGTTTTCGTGTTTGTGCCTAAATCTGTGATCTGTGCATGCGTGTGTGTGTGTCTTGTGCATTGATTTTTTTTAAAATTCTTCTGCCACTTGTGTGCGTTTGGTTCCTGTGCTTTTCTTGTGTATATGTTGTGTGTGTGGGCGCATGTGTGTGTTTCCCTCTGTATTGAACGTGCTGCAGTCTGACTCGGGGCTGATCTCCGCTCCTACAGGCTGAGAGTGATGTCGCCTCCTTGAACAGAAGAATCCAGTTGGTGGAGGAGGAGCTGGACCGCGCCCAGGAGCGCCTGTCCACCGCTCTGCAGAAGCTCGAGGAGGCAGAGAAGGCTGCTGATGAGAGCGAGAGGTGCGTCTGTGTGTGTGTCTGTATCTGTGTTTGTGTGTGTGTGTGTGTGTGTGTGTGTGTGTGTGTCTGTATCTGTGTTTGTGTGTGTGTGTGTCTGTATCTGTGTCTGTGTGTGCGTCTGTGTATGCGTCTGTCTGTCTGTCTGTCTGTGTGTGTCTGTATCTGTGTTTGTGTGTGCGTCTGTGTATGCGTCTGTCTGTCTGTGTGTGTGTGTGTTTGCGTCTGCGTCTGTGTCTGTGTGTGTCTGTATCTGTGTGTGTGTGTGTGTGTGTGTGTGTGTGTGTGTGTGTGTGTGTGTGTGTGTGTGTGTGTGTGTGTGTGTGTGTGTCTGTGTCTGTGTCTGTGTCTGTGTCTGTGTCTGTGTCTGTGTCTGTGTCTGTGTATGCGTCTGTCTGTCTGTGCGTCTGCGTCTGTGTCTGTGTGTGTCTGTGTCTGTGTGTGCGTCTGCGTCTGTGTCTGTGTGTGTCTGTGTCTGTGTGTGCGTCTGCGTCTGTGTCTGTGTGTGTCTGTATCTGTGTGTGTGTGTGCGTCTGTCTGTCTGTCTGTGGGTGTGTTTGCGTCTGCGTCTGTGTCTGTATCTGTGTTTGTGTGTGTCTGTATCTGTGTGTGTCTGTATCTGTGTCTGTGTGTGCGTCTGTCTTTCTGTCTGTCTGTGTGTGTCTGTATCTGTGTTTGTGTGTGCGTCTGTCTGTCTGTCTGTCTGTGTGTTTGCGTCTGTGTCTGTGTGTGTCTGTGTCTGTGTGTGTGGGAGACACATGCAGGGATCGCCAGGCTGCAGGACTCGTCTCGTCTCCCTCGTCAGTCCTGTCCTGACTGCTCTGAATTGGGCCCTGGAGCCGGGCTCTTCTGTAGTGACCGGCTGCAGCTCCGTCAGCCTGCTGATTGGAGAATGGCCACTTCGGCGAACGGCTGTGTTCTGAATGGCAGCAGCGGTGCCACGGCGGCCACGTTTCACACGAGCCTGTGTGAAAGAATGCGCTGTTGCTTATTTGTTATCACACCAAGCACAGTAAATCAAATGTGTCAGGTTGCCCCCATTTGCAATGCGGTTATGAAAATTTTAGGCATTTGCAGAGACCCTTAAATCATGCCTTTGGCGGAGCTGCTTGCGGGCACACACAAATGGGGATTGTTTTAGGAGAAAAGCATGGTTACTGAACAAACAGCGATTCACTTGATATAAGGATTTATTCCTTTGTTTCCTCCGTAAACGGACCCTCTGTGTTGCAGCCTGTAATGTTAACACAGGCTGGGTGTGTGTGTGTGTGTGTGTGTGTGTGTGTGTGTGTGTGTGTGTGTGTGTGTGTGTGTGTGTGTGTGTGTGTGTGTGTGTGTGTGTGTGTGTGTGTGTGTGTGTGTGTGTGTGTGTGTGTGTGTGTGTGTGTGTGTGTGTGTGTGTGTGTGTGTGTGTGTGTGTGTGTGTGTGTGTGTGTGTGTGTGTGTGTGTCTCCTGCCATCAAGTTGACGTTCAGAAGTGCTTTATTGGCATGACAAGTTTACACTTATATTGGCAAAGCATTTGAGATTAGACTATGAACATTTTAATAGAATGGGCAAAAAACTTTTGAAAAATATTTGAATGCATCTTTGGGGACATAGAGCACTCCTGTACTCTTCTAGCTCTGTATTTTTCACGTTCTGACCCTCTCTCTCGCCCCGGGGCAGACTAGCTCTGTATTTTCACGTTCTGACCCTCTCTCTCGCCCCGGGGCAGACTAGCTCTGTATTTTCACGTTCTGACCCTCTCTCTCGCCCCGGGGCAGAGGCATGAAGGTGATCGAGAACCGGGCTGCCAAGGACGAGGAGCGGATGGAGCTGCAGGAGATCCAGCTGAAGGAGGCCAAACACATCGCCGAGGAGGCCGACCGCAAATACGAGGAGGCCAGTGATCTCTCGCCTCTCCGGCGCGGCCAAGCGTGACGCATTCCTGAGTTTGGGCCTCCTCAAGGGACCGGTTCAGTTTTGAATGACAGATGAGCACGCAAATTATAATCAGTTTAGATTCCCTTGAGTCTCCTGTAGATACTGTGCATTGCACTATCGATGCCCACACTATTTATAGGTTAAGCTTCACATCATGTATGTGCTGTATGTTACATTTGCACGGGGCTTAAATGAGGAAAAGGGATTGGGGGGGAGGGGTTGGTTAAATCCGCTGTTGTAATGTGAGGTCATTAGGTCTGTGCATGTGATGCACTGCTCCAGCTTGTAAGCCTGGCGCTCTGTGAGCTCAGGGTTGTGCCTGGTGGTGTATGAACTGCTGGCTTTCCTCCCATCCTTCAGTCCAAAAGAGCTGGACACACTGGTATCCCTCATTAACGTGACATGTATGACAGGGGTCGTCTATGGCTTTCATTTTGTGCATCATTCTATATATGAATGTCTTGAGTTACTCAAGATGACCTTATGCTTACAATTTCACTGCAGTCCATATAGGGATTTTAATTTTTTTTAATGTAAAATTTTCCATGGTTTTATAGATCGTTGTATGTATTTCATGATTACGCTGCCAATGCATTCAGATTTTAGTGGTTGTAAGCAGCTGGTCTAGGCGTTCGTAGAAGTGGGCGTTGACTGAGGAAGCTTGCATGTGATGTCTGACACGCCCCCTTTCCCTCCCTGCAGGTGGCACGTAAGCTGGTGATCATCGAGGGCGACCTCGAGCGCACGGAGGAGCGCGCCGAGCTGTCGGAGAGGTGAGGCCTGTACCGCCCGCGCTCCGCAAACCGCCGCACGGCCGCCATTAACGCGCATGTTCCGTTTGGCCCCCCCGCGGGGGCGTCGCGTTCGTGCGCCTCTGTTCAACCACACCCCCATGTGCTTGGACCTTAACGCTGAAGAACAAATTTACCTGAGCATTTTTCCTGTTTCAACCCTTGCACAACGTTTCTTTGTCATTTCAACCGCAGTCTCGGTGTTGTGTGCAACGTAATGCCCTTAAATGATTTGTTAGTCAAAGTTAAGGTCGGAGCGTGTTGCGGTTGCATTGAATGGTGAGGCCTGCATCTTGTCAGTGTGATTAGCTTCCTGTCTGCCTTGCCTTGCATTGCGTTGCATGTGTGGCTGTGTTGAAACTGCATGTTCTCCTGTGTTTTATTTTTCCAATGGCCTTGCGTTTGCCACGTACCACTAACAGACGAGCTCGAAGAGCAGAGGAGGAACTAAGAATTTTGGACCAAAGCTTAAAATCGCTAGTCGCTGCAGAGTCAAAGGTACTATGACCTAACACTTTATGAGGCTGTATTGCCCCAGCCAATGGCTGCCCACCCCTCCCCTCCCCTCCCCCCGGTCCGGCCCACTCACCTGGCTCGGACGTTACTGGCTGTCCACCTTTCTCACTCCTCTGTCTCTGTTTTTGTCCATTTTCTCCCGCACTTCCGAGATTATCTACTTTTTTTTTTGCTTGTAAGTCACTCTAACCCAGCAGGAGTTCTCTGCAATGCACGTCACTTAACCACAGCAATAGCATCGCAAAAGTTAAAGGCACCTTGACTGGCTATGTAGGGAAATAAAGCCCTTGGGAAAGTTTATTGTTGGATGTGCCAGGAATGTGGAAGTCAGCCTAGTACAGGCACATCAGAGTAAGCAATTTATCTGCAATTCACTCTCAAATCAGTACTGGCTTTTTCAGGCAATCAGATCTATAATGATGTACAACTGTCTAATGTAAAAACACTGGGTAAAAAGTCAAGTAAAGTACTTATGATTGTTCATAGAGCAGCCTATGGTGCCTTTACAGTGCAGGGCATATTGTAGTACCTGGAACAGGTTTTTAGTAAAATTGAACAGAGAGGCTGGCTTGTGGATGTTCCTGCTGCGTTTGGTCTCTTTCTGCCCCCCTCCTTTGGTTCCTGTGCTTATCATTATTTTTTTTTATCCCCCCTTCCCCTCATATGTGGATGTCCTTGTCTGACCTTTGTTTTTCATTGATATCCCATCTATCCAAAAACTCCCGCTTTCCCTCCACTCTGTAACTTTTATGCTCTTCCACACCTTTCTTTCCTCCCTCCCTTCTAAACCTGCCTCTGCCCCCTCCCCCACACCCCCCCCCCCTTTCCCATCTCCTCCTCCCCCACACCCCACATGTAAAACACCAGTAAGTGTTCTGAACTTGAGGAAGAGTTGAAAACTGTGACCAACAACCTGAAGTCACTGGAAGCGCAGGCTGAGAAGGTAGGTCCCTGACCGGTTCTTTGTCCCAGTGTGGAAAATGTGCGGCAGACCAGAATGATAACTGACACTAAACAACATGTTGTTCTCACTTAATTTCACACTAAAGTATTACCAAGGATGTCCCTGCATTATTGAAAATAAAAGGTCCACCAACAGAAGTAGTCAGTTCAGCCAGACCACATTTATTAACATATGATCAAGGCAGACTGTGACTGATCCTTGCATTGTGTTACCAGAAGTCAGTTTCACCATCCTTGTTGTAATAACCCTGAGCAGAACTGGGACAGAACATAATGTGGTTTTGGTGATGAAAGGTCTCTGATATTACTTGGACCATTGTGAGATTAGTGTTCTTTGGTTCTCCCTTTAGTATCTCATAGCAAATTTAACAGATCCCATGGATGATGTTATTTGTGTTTAAGTGGACTTCTAAACAGATTATTCTGTTTACTGACCTAAACAAATATTCAGCTCAGTAAGCTTTATTGTGGTAGGTTCTCCCTGTCATTGTTGGAACCAAGTGTCCTCATTTGAAAGCTCATTATGAATATTTATGATGGGGCCCCAGTATGATAACTCATTATGAATATTCATGATGGGGCATGACCTAGAGATGGAATGTTCATAGCCACATGAGCACAGGAATTCAAACTGCACCAAAATCTCCTGTTGCTGACTGGAACGTCCTAGCCACATAAGCATGGAGGACAGAAGAAACACTATCTCCATATCTGTTCAGTAAATGGAATGTGTGTGTGCTTGGGTGGGCGGGGTCAATGGACTCCATTTTGAGAGTTCCCTGTTGCTTTGTGGTATGTACATTTCTGGTCAAGTGCACGATAGCAACTTGACATGTCGCTCTCTGTCCACAGTACTCACAGAAAGAGGACAAGTACGAGGAGGAGATCAAAGTCCTCACTGATAAGCTGAAGGAGGCAAGTCCCCTCTGCCCGTCCATTGGAGTTTGCCCACAGCATTGCTTAGCTTTCTCGTCCGATTTGGACGTTTGATGTCTGTTAATTTCTCCCCTTAACCACAGGCTGAGACTCGGGCAGAGTTCGCAGAGAGATCAGTAGCCAAACTCGAGAAGACCATTGATGACCTGGAAGGTATGAGTCATTTTGATCCCATTTCCATGCACTTTACTTTAAGCTGGGCTTCTCCATGTAGGGTGGTTAAGGTTTGTCACTCAGGCAGGGTAGTCACATGTCCTAAAGACAGGTCGAGTAGCAACAAAACCTGATTAAATCCTTTCCCTTAGGTTTAATGCTCAAGCTATTTTCTGCTTCTTTGCTTTTAAACCCCTTTCTCTTCAGTCTGCTTTTATTTCTTTGACCATTGCTTTTGCACTGCAAAAGGATAGACCTGGTATATTGAACTACCACCCAGCTAAAATCTTAACTTGTTTATTTTGAGAACCCTTTACAGTGCTATTGCTAGGGTCAGAGTATTGCTTTGTGTGGTGGGTACTTGACTTACCTGTGCAGAAAGTTCTTAATTTTGTTGCTTGGTAATTTATATATCCCCTTCTGCAATACTTTTGTGTGCTGACGTAATGTATATATACATAGGTCAAGTTGTGCAATTTTTTTTTTTTTTTTCCTCACAGAAAAACCTTTTTCTCCCCTAGATGAACAATACGTTTGTTGTTTCTTTCGAAAGACTTTTTACATCTGAGAGAAAATAATCTGTGTGTTGAGTGGACTGAGGAGTGATATTAGCACTGATCTAGTGTTCATTGTGCACTCTGTGGCACTTTTCCCTGTTGATTACAGTAACGGTGTTTCAGATTACTGCAGGATTTCCCATAATGCTATTGGGGTGGATATGGTGGTTGTGGAAGGAGCTGTCGACGGTGTGGAGGCTGTGCTGTGTTTGCTGTACACTTTAGGAATTAGATGTTGCATCATCCACAGCTTCCATTGCTGCCAAAAACTTTTATTTTTCATTCACTCCTTCCTTTCTCTCTCTGTTTCTGTCCATTTCTGGGCTTGGTTTGTCTGCTCCTGCTCTGTTACCGGGTATCTTTATGGCCTGGACCCTCTGGGATTGTTCCTGCGTACCCACAATTCCCTGAACATTCTGGCCCCCCCCTCTTCTACCCCCACCCTTGCCCCGCCTGATAGACGAGCTATACGCACAGAAACTGAAGTACAAAGCCATCAGTGAGGAGCTGGACCATGCCCTCAACGACATGACTTCTATGTAATGTCTCGCCCGATTCCCCTGCTCGTGCCTGTAACGTGCCCTCCCCTAACTGACTTCCTGTGTGCTTCCCCCTTTCATCTATAGTAATCATGCTGCTTCTGTGAAACAGTGGTAGCATTTATGCACCCGAGGCCTAGTCTGTAGTCAGCTTTTGTCACCCCCACGGTCTGTATGAAATTCTCACCTTCACAGCAAGAGTATTTTTAGTGTTAAAGGACTGCCTTTCAAATGATAGTTTCAGCCATCAGTGCGACTCTCCTCTATAACAGACGAGACTGAAACAGTTGGCTGCAGTCTTTATTGCCATCATCTATAATGTATGAAAATGATATTTTATATGAACTATATGTGCAGATGATTTGACAGCACAGGACCAGTTGGTCACTTTTTTAAGGACTGAAAGAAGTGTTTCAGCTCGTTATCTGCCAGGCTGCACATACACTCGTTTGTAAAATATGTAGACAGTCCTCTAGGCGTGCCTGCGGTTGAGGCCGGCCTGGAAGGAAAGGCTTTTCATTGACCACATTTCAGGGTGCCTCTACCTGGTCCCTTTCATTGCTGTGTGATATCAGCTCTATCAGATTTCCATCTTTCCCACTAACAGTTTATTGGAGCTGGAGACCCTCAGCAACAGTGCAAAACCTGACAAAACTTTTCAAGCACAAGATTTCCCATTCATCTTGACCCTTATTTAGTCTGACCAGGGGGAACCGAAGCGGCGTATATGTTTGGCAAAGGCCCCCTATTTCCATGAGATAAGATTTACCCGAGGAGGTCCTGGGTGAAAGTGTTTCGGTGCACATAGGGCTAGTTGAGCTAACCAGGTAGGTTGTATGTTGGAGGCCTAGACCCCGTGGCTCACTGGGAGTTTTCAGTGTCAGATTCTCTGCTCTCCAGCTCTCTCCCCTGGTTGGTCAGTGCAGTTGTAGCAGTTGTAGTGCACACCCCCAACCCCCCGCCCCCCCTGCACCCCCGTTTGCTGTGCTGTGCGTCATGCCATCACTCTGCTCTTCCTTCACGCTGTGCTGTTTTTCTTTTCTTCTCCCACACAGATAAACTGTGTTCTCTCCATCCCGCCAGACGCCTTCCATCAGCCGAGTGGCTTCTTCTCTTGAGTGTGCTTTACGCAGCATCGGTCTCTCTCTCTCTCTTTCCCTTTCCCTCCCCCCTACTATGTTCTTAATTTACTACTGAGTGGCTCAAATAAAATCTGGAAGCCCCACTCAGCCGCTCCTGTTCTTTTCATTTTCAAACCGGCGAGGTTTCCGCCAGTCTCGTGATGTCACGCGTTGTGGCCGCTGGCGTCGTTTGTTGCTTTAGCTGCCGGGCCTGTGTGCTGTTCTGCTGCTGCTTTTTGATTCTCACGTTTGCACTGGAGGTGCAGGAGAGGAAGGCGGGCCACGCCCAGATGCTCAACGCTTTCCGCTTTATGTACAGCGATGATGGTCCTGGCTGTGTTTTAGGAAAATGTCATCAGAACTTAGTTAATTACATTTTACAGTTAACATTACGTTTTACTCATGTAACTGTTTTGAACTGTAATGTACACATTACGTGTCGCATAGGAAAATCGGAGACACAGAGATGAGAGTTTGAATCTGAGGAGGCTTTGTCAGCGCATTCTGCATAAATAAGTTTATGTGGAATGTGTACTTGCATCCTGGTCTATGCACTTAAACATTTTAGTTTTGGAAACGTAAAAAAAAAAAAAAGAAGATATCTTTATAACCAACTCAAACAAAGACAACCAAACGGAGATTTTTCAGTAAAATACAGTTAGGAACCAACCAGGAAAATCTAGTACATAATTACTATTTTAATTCTTTTATCTGCCCAAGTTCCAAAGTTTTTATCTGTGTCTAAACATGACTGTTTTTTGGGAGAAGCTGTAGGGATGAGGAAATGGGGAAGTTGTGTAGGAATGGAAGTTGAAGCTCCAGTGCTTGGCCTTTTGAGCCAGTCCTGGTCTTGTTGGTTCCTGTACCTTCCACTTTTCTGGTTTGTAGGTTGAGTAATATCTAGAACGGCTTAAATGGTTGTGCATTTAATTTTTCAGTTTCCTCCATGTTCATACATGGTAAGCACATAAGACCCTAGACATACCTCACAATCCATAGCTGTGGTCTAATTGTCCTTCAACTTTTGGTTCAAATGAAATTTTTAAATTTAGATAACACTTTTAATCCTCAGGGCCATGAATGTCGATTAGCAATCTGGCAACTAAAAACATGGTTTCTTTTTTTGTTTTTGCTTTTTTGCATAGTAGCATTGTCTGTATGCCTAGTTAAATAACTACAAATCCCCTGACCCCGCCTTTCTCAGTTGGATTCGCAAATTGGCTTGTTTACCAAAATGAAAAGATACAAATGTCTTAAAAGCTTGGCAGCCCAGCAAGTCATCATAAAAGCAGAAAGCACTAGAAGAACTTATGTGGTTATTGCATGGGAATGAAAGTTATCAATTGAGCTGAAGTCAGAATAGAGTATCTTTAGAACGACAGCCAAATTAAAAATGCGTTTAGCGCCCCGGGGGGGTTAGTGTCCACAGCTTCCCCTGGTTTCCACTGTTTCAGCAGGTGGGGCTGTTCACAGTATCGCTCAAAAGCCGCCCTCCGCACCCCCCTCATCAATCACCCGGAGACACTGAGGGAAGGGAAACCAGAGATCGTGTTCTGCTTAACCTGCCATGGAATGCAATTCATTTTTTTTCTGACAGGCTGTTGACAGATGATGTTTACTGTATTTACAAGGCCTTGCCACGGTTTGAGCCAGACGACCACCACAGCTATGCTGTTGTTTGGAAATAGAACTGTGGTTCATGGTAGGAGCTCCCAAGTTGCTTTGCTAAAGCCTTTTTTTTTGCAGTATGGCACTACCTTCCCACGTTACTTTGGCGGCCTATACTAGTGTCTGAAACAATGAGATTTCAAAATGGCAGATCTTCTGAACTAGCTGTCTTGTTGGTAAGACAAAGTAAGAGTCACTGCCTTTCCCTTGTACTTATTTTAACAGACTTTGCGATGCCCACTGTTTCTTCAGTTTTTACTCTCACTGCAGTGAGAGTAAAGACCAGTGTTTACTCTTACTGCACTGAAATTACATCAGGGAACCAAACTTTTGGTTCAAAGACATTTGAATCTTTTTATTTTGGTAAACAAGCCAATGCCTAGACTGAGCCTCTGAACCCTTCTTTTACACGTGAGAGGATTTGATAGTTATGGCAGTAAAACTCTTGCTTCCTACTGTATGTGTAAATGATTAGGAATGATCTATGGATATAAGAGGAAGGCATTTGTAAGGTCATTTTTCTACTTGCACCTTTCCTGTCACATGAAGTTTCACGATTTCTACTCCGTAGTTCTAATTCCCAAAGGACTTGGCCTCTGTTCAGTCGGCCTGCAATGTTAGTATGGGTATAGAGACAAAGGCGATGTTTTGTGTCTGGCCACGTTTGTTCTGGGTGGATTTAAGAAATGCTCTCAATCTAATGCTACTGTATTTCTCACAGAGAAGGTAGAGTATGATCAGATATGCCACAAACCCGTTATCGCATGACATTTTTGACTTGGTCTTCATTTCTGTGCTAACATTGCCCTGATCTCTTCTCCCTTTCTTTCTGTCTCTCTCTTGCTCTCTCTCTCTCTCTCTCCCTTACCTTAACCTGCTTTCTGGCTGTCCAGACCGGCTCTACCAGCAACTTGAGAAAAACCGTCTTCTTTCTAATGAACTAAGACTGGCCTTGAATGAGGATTAGTCATAGTGTGGATTTTATAATCTGTCGTGTTACACATGTACACTTCCTTATTATGGCTTAACGGTGCCCAAGGGGGGGGGGGGGGGGGATGCAGGTTACTGTTTCGGACAAAACAATGTCCGAGGGAACCAAAATAACATTGTCAATCCAGGGACAGGCATAATAAGGATGTATTAAGAATGTTTATTTGTAGTATATAGTATTGCATACAGATATCTGTGCTGTTGTATAATGCATGCTCAGAATGTATGTGCCGTTGTGCTGTTAGGCTTGTGTGTGGTGTGCAAGAGGTGGGGAGGGTGGCTTTGCTCCAAGGCTGCGTAAGGGCTAACGCTTGCCATTATAAATATGTCCTCTCACTGTGATCTGTTCGGTTTGCATGCAGGTTTGAATATGCGGGTTGTGTAGACAAGACTGGCTGTGTCATTGTTAAGATTGCTGTGTGTGCACGTGCGTGTGCGTGCTCGTACATGTGCGTGTGTGTGCACGTGCACGCGCCACCGATGGTTCTAGCAAAACTTGCAAAATGACTTAATCTGAAGCCCTGAATGTTTGGTTTTTTTGTTGTTGTTCTGCATGCTGTTGATTTCTTTCTACCAGGGAATGTTCCATGATTTGTTTTTTTAACATCTTCTTTGGTGTTCTAACAGACAAACTTGCACAAGCTAAAGAAGAAAACCTCGATATGCACCAGATGTTGGATCAGACTCTAATGGAATTAAATAATATGTGAACAAACCTGAACCCCCCTCCCCTTTCCCTTTTGAGAGTTGTACCACGCTTGCCATGACCCCCCAGCCCCTACCAAGCCCCGCGCCCCTAAGCCCCCGCCACCCTGCCAGCGGAACATGAAAAACCAGAAGCTTCGCATTCACACTGTCCGGCTTTCTGCGGAGCTCAGCGACGGAACGAACCTGAAGTACTTTTCTTAGCCAGGGAAAGGAATTCACGAAATGCTAGTTTTCATCTGGACTGATTTGCCATTTTAATGTGTCAACATTTTGTAATCATTTTTTTGTTGTTTTTTTTTTTTTTTTTTTGACAATTTATCAGGTGGAGCATAACTTGTGCCATTTTGTTACATTAGAATTTTTGATGTGTAACGTTCTGGAGGTAATGATTGTGGAATCTCCCTGTTTCACTCTGGTCATGCATTGTGCAGATTGTCTGTATTAATTTACCTTCGGAGAACAAAATTGGCAGATTTTGCACTTAATTGTAGGCTAATCCTCAAATTATGCACATAATTAGAAATCCTGACTAAAGCCAAGGTTTTGTTTATTTAAGCCAACCTTTTTTTATTTATGTTTTGTACTTTGTTTTTGACGTTTTCTTTTGAGTGTGTGTGCGTGATTAGGACAAAATAACTCCTTTGTTTCTCCTCCTCTCCTCAAAAGTGATGCTGGTGCTACTGTGAAGGCAAGCAAAGTTAAGAACATGAAGCTTCGGAGAATTGCATCTTGAACTGCATACAGATAGGCCAATGGTAATTTGAAGTCTATATTCACAATTTAATCGATTTATTAATTTTATATTTTAGTTTTATGTTTGTCAATATTTAGTTGTGGTTAGAAAGGGATATGTCTGCACTCCAGCATATATTTATTTTACTTTGAAACCAGAAACATATTACAAAATGTATGGCAACATTAGCTTTCAAATTATATTTTATTTTGTTCAAACTTTTTTTGCCCTGTTAAATCTGTGGTTCGCAATATTTTTCATTTTGTTATAATTATGACTAAAAACTTAGTAGTGCCTCGTTTATTTTTTAATTTTTAGATGTTTTAAATATACTCCATATGAAAAGTATGTAAGGTAATAAATATAAATAAAACCATGCAGTTTTGCGATTTTCTAAAAAAAACATTACTTGATTTGTGGTTTGTTCTTTCACATTTTGTTTCAGTTTAAACCTACATAACTCATTCTTTACTTATTTTGCGAGGAGATAATTTCATGTATTTCACTTAATTTATATCTTGGAAAAATATTCCTTTGTAGAAAATAAACAGATAATGAGCTATTCTCTATGCTCAAAAATATAGGAAAGAATTTACCCTTTTATACCAATATAATTGCACTTTTTAAACAAGTAAATTTACATCCCAAAAGACAGGTGTAATAATGATTGGCACCTCTGATTTGAGAACTTTCTTGCACCCTCTCTTTGTGAGTATAATCCTACTGGGTAGTGTTCTGTAGCATGTTATGAGATTGGGGAACATATTGAGGAGATTTAAAAAATCTTTTTCAAGATCCTTCAGGTCCATGTTGTCTGGTGCGTCTTGCTCTCTTCAGTGCAAGCTTTCTATATTCATGTTTATGTCTGGAGACTGAGATGACCATTGTAGAATAGTGATATTGTGGTCAGTTAACCATTTTGCCAAACTCATAAAATACCATAGAAGACCACTTTGTAGTTTTATCCTTGTGAAGGGAGGTTGCACAAAATACTCTCTTAGGGGTGCTAATCATTTGGCAAATAAGTTTTTGTTTTCAGCTTAATTGAGAAATACATATTTTCAACTGGGTTTGTATTGGGAGAAAAATGTGCCGGATTTAGCAAGACCCTTGTTGTCTCTTGGCTTATTTACGTCATTTCATTTCTACATGGTTACCTGCAAATGTCAAGCTTTTGTTCAGCGCACAAAACCCAATTCCACAAACATGTTGGGAATGTTCTCTCATGATTGTTCTGTCCTGTTACCGTTTTTTATGTATATAACACTGGACATGGATCTTGGGCTAAATGGTGTCAACTCAAGCGTTTCATTGAAATGAAATAGAAGAGTCGTGCATTGCTTGACCTTTTGACCCCTTTTCATATCGTTTAAATATTTCGCTAAGTTTTTTTCTGTAAGGCAGGAAGCAGGCAATTTTGTGTGCACTGTGCGCGGCGGGACAGAGAGTAATCTCTTTCCATCAGGGCAGTGTTATAACATTTCCTGTGTGCTCGTGCTGGCCCTGGCCTGGCTTTCCCCTGCTCTGAGAAAATTTTGTCAAGAGTTTTTCAACAAAAAAATGTTACTTGGCACTCACGGTATGAGCACGTATCTAGGTATTTTCAGTTTTTGTATCCGTGGTAAAAATAAAAAATGATCTGCCACTAGACAGAAATATTTATTATTGGGCATGTTTAAACATTACATCACTGAAGATACACTATTATTCACTGTTATTGCTTCCAGTGTCAGTTTTAGTTGATTTGGAGCTCAGCAGGCTCCCCTTCCTAATGTTACTGTCCTTGTGAATTGAGGGAGAATAGTTTCCGTGGCTAGTGATGTTTGATTTAACAGCCTGTTTGGGTTTCTGCTTGCCAAATCTTTAGACTACCACCAGCAGTCACTGTTGGTACATGTGTAGATAAATTCTGCTCTATTCGTTTCTGTAGATACTCATGATGTTTTTAGTCAATACATTCCTCAACTGAAATTACATGAGCACCCTATTTTTGGAGATGACTTGCATTAGAATAGGATTTCGCTTGCAGTAAAGTTCAACTCAATATTGATATTGTAATCCAAACATTTATATAATTATATGATTTTAAATTGAATTCAGCAAACAATGGCATCTCAACAAAAACGTTTTCAGTGTACAAAAATGCACAAAAAGTACTGTCTAGAAATCATTTATTAAAACTTAAATAAATGTAGGCCTGCTGTTAAAACTATTGATATCAAAATGAGGCCTAGTTACAATAAACAATATTGCCTATCTTAGCTCACACAAATGAAATGAGCTCTATTCCAAAGGACTGCAGCCCAATGTTTCCTAAATGATTTCATGTAACTTGGCCCTATGTTTTCCATCTTACCATCTGAACAGAATGTCTTCATTTAAAGTTTTTGTGCTTGGGTGATACTGGAGCATTTGTGATGATGTAATCAGCAGGAAAACAAACATTTTGCGAAAAAATGCAAAATAACCTAAATTTGGGGCTTTGTCGTGTGGACGTTTGTGAATTCTGTGTGTTTACATGATATCAGTAGGTACAACTTAATGTTTTTAAGGGCTGAGAGTCTACATTCGTTGTGGTTATTTCTGTAGGAAAGAACTGAAGTGCCAAACTGTTGGTGCTGTATAGGTATGGGGCATGCTCTGCCAAGCCGTAACTTGGCAGATGGCATACCTGCCATCCCAACATAAACCAAGACTGTTATGTAGTAGACAGTTGTTTCCTTGTGTCATCAATGTAACCACATTGTCTACATTTATAAAACTGAGTTGTATGGAAATCATATTCTCAAGCACAGGGTTGTTTAACACAAGGTCCCATTGACTCACATTACAGCAAGCCAGCCAGTCCTGAAGTCCCCTTTATTAGCAGTGTTGACAGTTCTGTTTGTGAAAGCTCAAGGCCAGGTCAGGGTTAATATGGCTGTGGAATCGGAAGACTCTTTTCTGTGTTTTGACTGCTCTCTTGACGCCGAACGTGTGAACATGTCAACAAGGAAGCATACCTCCCGTCTCTGTCTGGTGTAAGTGTGGGCTTGAGCCACCTGTTGCCTGGCAGCCTTTCAGGAGACCATCGCGCATGGGAAGAGTTTTAAATGAAAGCAAGTGGTAAATCAGCATTTGATATAAACTGTGAAGAGAAAAGGAAAAGTCGCATTCGTGTCAAATCCATAGCTGAGGATAAATGTTGATTGAATCGAGGACTTAGTTGTTACTGTTGCTACATTAATCTGTATGTGTTTGTTAAATCATTACATACATGCACACCTGAGCTGTTACAACACAACACTTTAGGGGAAAGCAGCACATAGATAAAATCTCAGAACCTGTCTTTGTTTGACCTTGCCCTGGTTTTCCTGCAGATCTTCTGGTGTTTTATAGAAGGGGGAAAACATTTGCCATTGTCTGGATGTATAATGGAAGCACTGAACTGTGACTGATGAGACATCAATGTCTTACGCTGGCATTTCTCATCAGCCAGAGTGTCAAAGGTATTTGTAGTATTTGTCCGTGGTTTGCCACAGTGTATATCGCTTGTTGTGATGTAACAATTTCCTTTTGGCAATGCTGTTATCATTCTGCCTTATTATTTCACATTGTGAAGTAATCTTTAGAAACTGGCAATAGAGCCACACTGCAGATCACTGCAGTTGCAGGGATACATGTACAAAGGCTAATTACGTAACATCCTGGCATTCATTTTTAGTAGGAGGGAGCGGGATAGGATTGAAGCGTACATTTGTATTATATTTTAACAGGAATACCTCCTGTATGTGCCACCTCAGGCCTGACAGCTAAAGCTAAACTGAGCTCCTGATTGAGTGCAGTCACTAAGGATCACTTCTGCTTACCGTAAAAGCTCAGGTGGATTCCCCATTGTTCTGGACATTTTCCCAATCTGGCTCTCCCTGCCTGTACAGCTAATCTTCCTGCGGTTTATTGGCTAAATAAATCCTTCCCTCTCCACCTGAGCTGATGTGTGGTGAGCTCTGTCCTGAAATGATTGACATACATCGTGCAGGTCGCTGGTTGGAGTGGAAGGATTGCTATCCAATGGAAAACTTTGGTTAACACACCACAAGAACTCCTGAGAATTAGAAGGAAACAAGACGAGAACAGGACCCACAGAAAAAAAAAGAAAAGAAAAAAAAAACACTACAGTGATTGTTCTACTTATTTGTGCCTTTTTGCCATCTAGTGTAAAAGAAAGGTACTGTTATATTATTGTTACATCGAAATCACTGTCTGAATATCAGAGCCAAGCCCCAGCTTACCATCTGATTACAATCATGATTTTTTCAATTGACCAGGTAACATTAAGAATAGCTTTTTTGGCAATGACACAGGCAAGTGCAACTCTGAATTAAAGATATTGGTTGTCAGTTGTGAAGGGAAGGTTCCAAGAAAGAATTTGTGTTGTAACCAAGTGAGCATTCGTGCATGTGAGGGCAGCAAAAATCTGGCAGGGTGTGGAATTTTGGCTCACGATAGGAATGCTGCTGCTAACCCATAAACTAGGGGAGCCTCTGTCCGCCCCTCAGGAACAGCCTGAAGGACATTGCATCAGCTTAAGGATGTTATTGCTCTTTATTTTTGGTTATGCGATCCCAATATTCCAGATTAAAGATTTTAGTCTGTTTCATGGTTTACTCTGAGTTGTTGGTAAGCAGTGCTGGTATGAAGCTGGTCTGTGTTTTGTGTTAGTTGGGTTAGTGACTTAGTCAGTTTCATTTCCAGTTGACCAAGGGGACTCTTTTTATGACTGGGCTCATGAGCTTTCATTGCATCAAGTGTGATGTGTCCTGAGGGCTTGAATTGAAGTGCATCCTGAATTTAAATTCTCTTTTTTGGATATGAATCATTAAAAGATAATGCACTAATTCTGCCCTGCATACATTATTTGGCATTTTCCTCTGTATTTGTGGAATGGGGTATCTGTTGAAGACTTGTCCCCTTTAGAATAGCTCTGCTGGCTGAGTGGACCCCATACCTCACTCCATACAGTGCAATGGCCTGGAAAACACCATTAAAAAAATTTAACCAGATTTGAATTGGTGTAACAATTTTTAGAAGTTTTCTTTTTATAGTATAGAGTGCTATTCACGTTTTTTGTTTTAATGCAATCACTGCCTTGCTAAAGCTCCCTGATGCTGTAATTATCAAACCAAGATAGGTGTAATTCAGAGTGCATTCGAAGGCGGTGTTGTCTAGAAAAAAAACTGGAACCTGTTTTCCTGACATCTGGCTTTTTTTTTGAAAGATCATTACTTTTGTCTTTTTTTAAGTTTACTATCAGGGCCCAGTTCTGACAGAAATCCTTTACCAGAGCTAACAGAAATCCTTGCATATGCCCTAAAATTTAAGTGTTGTTTCAATCATAGGATGTTAGTGTTCTAGACTTTAATTTATTGCTATGTCCACAAGATGGAGTAGTGGGTCCTTTACATGCAAATATGTTACATAATAATATGGGTCACAGTACCTTGGATTTGGTTGAGTTTTTGAGTAACAAAAACCAATGGGAGGTGGTTAGTTTGCAATTTAATTAATATAGGCTACAATATAATATAGGCTCATAATTTGTTTCACAGTTTCATTCGAAAGAGTGTAAAAGTATCTTCTTTGCATCAATCAGGATTCTTGGACTCAGCGTTCTACATGTGATGTCTGAATCTGGTTTGATTATTGAAGCCTGTGTTATTGCTTCAGGGAAACTGGTGTGCAACGGAAAGCTGAAGGATCCGTTAACTTGTTTTAAGTCTTCTCTGAAAATTAGTCATATTTTGACAGTCGAAAATGTCACGATTACTTTCACGTTCAGCGGATCTTCTAAGCATTAGGTGTAAGGACACCTCCGCGCATAAAGTGCGTTCCTACTCTTCCTTGTGGACTAATAATAAATGTACACTCCGTAAACACTTTGTTTACGAACAGAACCGAGCCATCTTCACGTCCCAGAGACAACGGATTTTTACATTCTTCCACTCAATGCGTTCAAAGTTTTGGTTTTTAGGGCTTGGCGCTGGGTTTGCGTTGGCATTAGGGTTAAAGGACCGAGTGTACTTTTCTGAACGTTGTGAGTGCAACAACACAGAAAACGATCGCTCAGTATCTGCGAGTTATAGCACTGCCATAGAAACAAGCAGAGACCTACTCCAGAGGATAAAGGTACAGGTATTCAGAAAGGTTTTTTCTTTCGTATTGTTATCATTTTCGATTGGTGTTATTACGGGGGTGATCTTGACCATCAGCTAGGCAAATGTAGCTTTTGAATTGACACAGATTTTATTATGTCATTCAGATTATTTTAATTGACCAGTGTCACTGGCACAGAATATATTTGGTAATATCGGAAATTTGCTACAATAGCCCATCAAAATTGTATTAATGATCTTGCTATTAAGTACATTCTGTATACCGTGTGAATGTGGACCGAAAATTACCTTGATGTTAACTTAAAATGTCCTTATACAGATAGGATATTTGACTCATATATGAAATTTGGATAAAAATAGTTTTGCCACTACGCGTGCCTCCATCCACCCCGTGTAATTTTTAATCGTACATTGATATCTTGGTATTGTTTGTATGAGTTTGTTTTATATACGTGAAAGGTGATAGTCCAACCGGATGGAGAAAGCTCACTTTCACTTCACTTCAGATAGCCTTTGTTAATCCACTCAAAAAACACCAGGGACCCCACTCTATATATGTTTGTGTTTAGGCAGTACATTTTTATAAAACCACATATTTAAAACAAGCAGAATAAAAACTGGTACCTTTTTTTTTTAAATATATAAAAATTGCTCAGTGAAAATAACATCCAGAATCATTATTAGCCTGTCCTGTAAGGATTATAAGAATACGAAGATGTTGTTGGTTCAATGAACAGTTCATAATTGGTGTCTTAAATGAGTCACCAAAAGTGCTCTAAAATGCTTTTGTATCCAAAACCTGAAAATTTCAGTTAAATGTAAGATTTCAACTGACTTTTATCTCCCAAATTCACGTGGAATGTCCAATCTCAGAATTGTACCTGAAACTTACATTTTCTGATAAATTTAAGTCATCAAGTCAGGACATGTTAAACAGTTCTACCACCTACCTTGGAGCAAAATAACTTTTTTTTTTTATTATTATTTTTTTTTAATTATTCACAAACCTCTCAATCACATGTTTTTTCTGTCCATAATGTGGTGTTCATAAGAGTAGTGCATATTTTTTTATAAATTTGGTCTGACGCTACAGTCCTCTCTCTTCCTTTTCGTGGGAAAAGGATGAAGTGGCAGCTCCGGGGATAGTAGTTGGGGTGTCTGTGGATGGGACTCCGATATGGCTTGAAGGTTGGTGTTGTATAAACTGTAGTATGTATATATGCATTTGTTTGTGTGGCTGTAGGGAGGTATTTTACTAATGTGACACTTTGCATGCTTTAAGGTCTGGGCTACGCTGACCTGGAGAACAGAGTGGCCTGTGGCCCACAGACGCGGATGCGCATCGCTAGCATTAGCAAGCCCCTCACGGCAGTAGCGGTGGCCAGGCTCTGGGCAGAGGGCCGGCTGGATCTCGACGCCCCTGTGCAGAAATATGTCCCAGAATTCCCAGAGAAACAGTTTGAGGGTGAAGCCGTAAGTCACAGTAACATGAAATGTTTCCAGAATGTCGTTTCTTACGTTGTTTGGCTTCTGGGCTGCCATACACCATGAAAATCATTGAAACACTTTCAAATTAGAGAAACAGAATCAAGGGTTTGAAAGTTACTGAAATAATGTCTAACTGAGGTGGTATTTCCTCCTGGTTTGACTCGGTATAGGTTTGGTCAGAGTAATATTTACTTTGTGGACTGGACTCGGACTTGTGTTCATGGCTATGAATAACTGTACAAAATGAGCATTGTTGTACCTTATCGGACCTGTGTTTTGTAGATGCTCCAATTACCTTTGGAATGCACTTACTGCACGTCGCTTTGCATTAAAGCGTCTTGCCAAATAAATGTAATGTAATGTATTTTGAAGTGAGAGATTTCAGCCATATTGAAAATCCACATGTCCATGTTTTATATGGTTATAACTTATATCTCTGCGCCAATAGGTTTTTTTTTGGTGTGAATTTTCAGGTCACGATAACCCCACGGATGTTGCTATCCCATCTGAGTGGGATTCGTCACTACGAGAAGAATGCAAAGAAGGTAATAGAGGATAAGGAAAAAGCAAAGAGACTTTTGAAGCCACCAGAGAGGAAAATCAAAGAGAACGAGAAGAATGTTGAAAACAAAGAATCCCCTAAAAACAAGGACAGCGGCACCAAGAGTACGGAGGCCAAGCAAAAGAAGGAGTTTGAGCATGAAGAGTACTACCTGAAGGAAAGTTTTGAGAGTGTAATTCATGCCCTGGATTTGTTTAAAGATGACCCACTTATTTTGAAACCAGGTAAGATTCTAAGCTGCCAGTGACGAAAGATTCACACAGCTGAAGTAGAGACATCCCTACAACTACTTGAATAAAAATTAGAATCTGCATCCATTATCCCAAATCTGGCAGTATTATGACCAAATTAGATAAGTACTGTGTTCCTTAAAAATGGTAGGTGTATTTTGGTGTCTGCAGGCACCACCTTCCTGTACTCCACCCATGCCTACACCCTGCTCAGTGCAGTGGTGGAGAGAGTGGTGGGTCAGCGCTTCCTGGATCACATGATGAAGGAGTTCCGCGAACTGGGCATGCTCAACACCGTACCAGATGAGAATGACCCCATTATATATCACCGCTCAAGGTACAGTAAAATAAGTAATCTGTGTCTGGCCCAAATACATCTGTTTCTACGTTACTGTGGGTCAGGTATGACAGTTCAGGCAGATTACAGAAACTACTTTGTACTTGATTTAATGGTGAAAGATAAGTGAATTAAATTAAATGATTCTTCTTACAAATTTGATGCTGATCAAGATACACTTCATTCACTTTGGCGTGACTTATGAAATTTAAGAATTAAAAAATTAATTACATTTTTAAAAATTGCATGCTGTTTTATGTTTCAGATTTTACCGTTTCAATAAAAAGGGCCGTGTGGTGAATTGCCCCTACGTGGACAACTCCTATAAGTGGGCGGGAGGCGGGTTCCTCTCCACTGTGGGAGACCTGCTGCTGTTTGGAAACGCCATGCTCTACAGCTACCAGGTGGCTCATGTGAAAAATGTCAAGGGCCTCCTGCCAGGATTCCTCAAGCCAGAGACTGCCAGAGCAGTGTGGGCCCCTGTGGACAAAACTGAGGGATCATGGGATAAAGACGGGTTATATGGCATGGGCTGGCTGGTGGTGGAGAAACAGCAGAACTATGGGCATTGCAGGAGTCGCAGGCACTATGTTTCACACACGGGGGGTGCTGTAGGGGCAAGCAGTGTCCTTTTGGTGTTGCCAAGTGACCCAGTGGAGCCACGAGGGAACTCGCCGGTGCCGCCTAAGGGAGTCGTGGTTACCATCATCGCCAACATGCAGTCTGTGGGACTGAACAGCACTGCATTAAAGATTGCACAGGAATTTGACAAAGCTAGAGGGGTCTGAGAACAGTGTTCGAAATGGTGTTTGTGTGTGTGAGTACGTGTGTTTGTACGTGTGTGGATGGATTTTTGCGAGTGCTTGCCTTTGAACCTGTTATGTGTTTCTCTGTTTAATTTGTTAATACCACTATGGCAATTGCCAGCTTTAAAAATAAATTTTGTAGCATTAAAAATGAATACAAAAAAATTCCAAACTTGAGTGTGGGTTTATAGGTAATTTATGGTTTTGTGCATTCATATGAAAATCCTGATAATAATTTCAAAAGCCTTCACGGTCGAAACTCCTAGCTAATGAATAAACATTCTTAAGTAACGATTCAATTAACATGATTGGCCCAAAGCGAAGAATTGACGCAGGATTAACTTCCACACTAGCCTCATATTTAGAGAAAGCGGGACGTTGGAGGACTAAATATGATACCACTAGGTGGCAGTGGCCAAATGTCTTATAACAGACATTTTCCTTTTTTTGCAAGAGTATAGAGTTCAAAGGTTAAAAGTTTTTAATAGCCACCATTGGGTGTCCTTTTTTTAAGAAAACATGGATGGAAATGATGAAAATCCATGCACAGCTGCTGCAAGCCAGGCTGGTTACGTTCTAAGTAATGTGGCTGAAGTGGTGGAGAGAATTTTGACGTTTGTTCCAACCAAGTCATTGCTTCGCACAGCTTGGTAAGTGGCTAGCAATTTTAAGTAGCGAGTTAACTGGCGGCTATTGATTGCTTGCAGTGCTAGCAAGCTAACTTGGCTAACGCGATTTGATGTAGCTAGACCTATTCTTAACCAACTGTATCTGGTTGACTAGCGATTCTTACTGTATTTACAGATAAGTCCAGTTTCATTGTTTGGTATGTAGTTATCATAAATGTCGATTAATTTCTGTGAACTGCTCGCTCGCTACACCCAATTTCCTGTATTTTAGATTTGCTTGTTAGATGGCCAACTTGAAAGTTGAAACTGAAAGTATAGTTATCTTCTTAACGTAGCCATCGATAACAAACGTTAGTTATGTAAGAATGTAGCTAGTGTGTAGTCTTCTTAATTCGGTAAGGTTCTGCTCTGGCTAGTTGGTTAGCTTCATTTACCAGTGTATAGCACTGCTAGATAGCTAAAGTTATGGACAGTGGTTTGAGATGTTAGCCCGTTAGCTCGATGGATGTTTACATCTTTTCAAGCCGAGGGATGCTGCTTCTGGCTACTTAAATTGTGTGGATTTATTTCAAAATTAAAGTAATGATCAACGCAAATAGGCATAGTACTGCCAATTTCCTGGTTTGTCCACTCCAAGAATCCACCATTCTCTTTTTTTTCTTTTTGGGACTGGGCCGGTGTCGGGTCTCAGTGAATGAGTACCCGCCTCACATTCACACCCCGCTTTAAAACCAATCGTAAAGTCGCAGTTACAATGCACTGTTCGAGCAGTGAAATAACACTCATTTATTGGCCAGTGGCCTGTCATTTACAATAGCTTCCCCGCCTCCGTTCAGTCCCGGTACAGCTTTCCTTGATATCCCTGCAGCATCCAGCTTTTCAGAGCGAATGGTTTGCAGCTCCAGAGGTGTGTTGGAAAGCTGATGGTCCATCTTTTTTTGATACTGGATCATTGGATTAAAAATAAAAAAAAGTTAATGTGCACCTTCGTAAAGTTACAATTGTAAATTCATGAAAAGCCAATCATTTGAAAATGCCGAGCCTTTTCCAAGTTTGCAAACTGACTCCCTTGCTAGGCATGGAAATCACAATCTCCTTATTGTACAATTTCATATCACTGAACAACATTTTGACATGGTGTGTGAGTTAATGTTGGCATAACCAAATTGATATGGCTAATTGGTTATGTAGCTCTCTGTGTAGCGCAAACATTTGGCACACCCGGTCGATACAGGCGTGGACTACATTTGCCATCATTGTCTTTGTGAAACATAGTTATTTATTTTTTATATACATTAATGAATCGCATTACTCTTGCACTGCTTAATCCATTTGTCAGCATTTCTTCTTTTTTTAAGTGTGCCTTTTTTTAGAAGGGATGGGGTGTGTTTACTTGTATCATAAACCAGTAAAATCGGTCTGATATTAGCAGAAGTGGCGGTTTTATAGGTTAATAGAGTAAAATTGAACGGTTCCCGCCAGTTCTGATCGGTACTGTTATACGGCGGCAGCGTTTGCAGGCTGTGGAGGAACTGCGCCCGGCGTGTGTTGAGGACGCAGCAGCGGGTTGCCTGGGTTTCGGCCACGGGGTGCGGCAGCGACAAAGGCCATGTCTTGCACAGGAAGTTGGCGGAGGAGCTCGAGGTAAGCTGGAAGCTGACCCATTTGGCTCCGGTTTGAAAGTTTTTTTGTTTACATAAAGGCAGAGCACTTGGGGACCTATGCACAGCTGAGAGTGGCATGACTGTTTTTCGAGAGAGGCTTAACTTTCAAGCAGAACGTGCATGCAATACACAAAATATGTATCCATTGTGTGCTGCTTCTCTTATGTTGAAAAGTGTCCTGTGTGTTTCCTGAACTCTACAGAACATGTACTTGCTGCCTCAGACAGTTTTGTTAATGGCGGACTGCGAGACCATTAACGGACAGGACTGTTGCTACAGGCAAAAAAAAGGTATGCCCCTTGCTTTGAGTTAAGACACTGCACCATCGAGTCAGCAGGCCACTGTGTCTTCAGTGCATAGGTGGTGTAAGGTGGTGTAGAAAAGTAGCATCTGTTGAGTGTGTGATGACGTCGTTTAGGGTCTGAATGAACAGTTTTTAAAATGATGCTGTTTACAGGGGGCTGGTTCTGCCATAGACCAGTCTGTGGGTAGACCACACCCCCAGCAAGGAACTGTGGTCTCTAATATTTCATTTTATTTTTTTATCTTTTATTTGGAAGGTGGGAATCATGAGGCCACAGGTAACATTTAAAATAACTTTTAATATTTAATTTGAAATGAATCGAGCCTGCTATTGATCTGCATATGAGGAAAAGTGCAGTAGTTGGAAAGCACAACCTTTAACCTGCTCCACACAAGTTCATCCCTGTCCCCCCCCGACCCACCCACCCCCACCCCACCCCACCCCGCTTGCAGTGAGGAAGACGGACAGCTCGGAACTGGCGTTGGAGCTGAATGCCCTGTTCCCCAGGGACTGTGAGATTCTGGGTATCGCAACATCAGGAGTTGTGTGTAAGTTTACCCTTCTGTCCTCTTTGGCAACTCCCCTGTGTCAGATATCCGCTTATTTACATGTAAAGATACATTCTGAAAATGATAAAGTGAATTCACAGAGGCTAGTGTGCCTCTGCCGTTGGGAAGCAGCTCAATAGAGTCTTAGGTCTCAGCTGGGTGACT